>NC_058416.1:73794667-73875226 GCF_002201575.2 Neomonachus schauinslandi
ATAGATAGATAGATAGATAGATAGATAGATAGATAGATAGATAGATAAATAAATAAAATGTGACCACAGGATATGGATCAGGAGGGTCTCCTGTTTTTCAACTGCTCCAGGAGACTGGGGAGGGACCACAGACGGGGGAGAGACGGGTATAGAACAATCGTTTCCTAAAGTTGTATTTTTAGGAGCTCCGGAAAATTCCCTGGGTGAGAAGGCATCTGAAATATTTGCAAACATTCAGCAGGGGTATAAATAATATTTCCCAAGTCTTTCCCTTCTGGGCGTTCTCAACCTGGTGGTAAATGTTCTGGAAAACTCTAAGACCCACTCAGGACAATTCCCTGCTAAGCCCCTCTATTCACAGAGCCCTGATGAATGTCCACTAACTCCCCATCGCCTACTGCCCCCACACCACAGTTTCACAGATGAGGAAACAGAGGCCCAGAGAGGGGAAGCCACTTCCCTGGTCACACACAGCACGTCAGAGTCAGAACTGAATCTGAAAAAGCATGCTGTACCCCACAAAGCGCTTCCGCATGGGTTCCCCGACTTTGGCATGTCACCAGAAAAGGCTGTGGGTTTTCTTCCTCCCTCTGTTATATAGAGGAGAGAACGCAATGCAAGGATTCTAACTTTTTACTTTTGCTTACTAAGTTCATTGAAAGAAAAGCGAAACCTATTCTTTTCATCTCATAAAAGACAGGATGTTTTCACACACAAAGGCGAGAGGGATATAATGTCAGAATAAAGACTAGTCCTTTAAATCAAAGAAATATCACTTTCGGAAAAACCTCCCTAGGGCTGTCCCTGTTTTTCTTGTTTTCCCGAGGACCGGAGGGGAGGCCACTTGTGACCGGCTCCCGGGGGCCAGCGACCGCCACGGCCTGGACTCTGTGCTCTTCTCAGCCTGCTCCGCCTCCCAAACCAAACCCCCAACCCTTTCCCTGACACTCCGCCTTGAAACATCCACCCTCTGGCAAGAAAACAGAGACTCTGCTAGCCAGACAGAGCCCCAACGCCGCATGAGGCAGGAGAAGAAAAAGAAAGTACACACCCAGCCGGCCAGAGGACACTCACCCAGAGGTACCGTAAGAGCTTCAGCAAGCTGGGGCAGTAATAATACTCCATTTCAGGCGCCCTGGAGATGTGCTGCCAGCACCGTGGGCACTTCCAGTTTTTCTCTGGAGGGGGCGGCTCTTCCCGCTCGGCTGGTCACGCCGGAGTCAAGTTCAAGGCGGCATGAATCATTCAGAGGCCGGCCGGCAGCCAGGGGACCGGCCAGACGCCCCGCTGATGGCCACGGCCACCTCTGGGGTGGGGATGTCACTGCTCAGGTCCCGTGAGCCTGGCCTGGAACATCTCGGATGGCTCGTGGGGCGGGTCCAGGGGCAGCTCCTCCCAAACCCAGCTGAGCTGTCCGGACCCCTGGGCTCTCCCTGCCTCCGGGTGCTCTGGGCAGGGAGGGTTTCTTAATGGTGTGGAAGGAAGAGCCTGTGTGTGTGTGTTGTGTGTGTGTGTAACTGTGTGAGAATGTGTTGTATGAAAGGGTCTGTGTGTGTGCTTGTGTGTGTGAGTGCGTCTCAGTGTGTGAATGTGAGAGCACGAGGGTGTGTGTGGTTCCTCCCCCAGACCACACACCAAGAGGGCGCGCCCCCATCTAACTCCTCACTTGGAAAGGAACTAAGTCAACTCAGATGGATCCCATCGGTATACACAGGCCCTCCTGGGTCCCATCAAGTTCCTTCAGGCTCAGCTAAGCATCTGGCCCTGGAAGGAGGGCCTGGTTGTCCCCATTTTACAGAGGGGGGAACCTGAGGCCCAGAGAAGGCTAGGGACTTGGTCAAGGTTACACAGCAAGTTGGAAACTGAGCCAAACCTGGAGCCTGGGCCTCCCAAACACAAGTTCTGGGTTCGGTCGACATCTGTGGGTGGTGGGGGCTGCCAAGGAAGGGAGAGACGGGCTCCCAGAGTCACCATCTACCAGCCTCAGGATGTGGGGGTGTGCGAGGAGCATCCATTTGCAGAGGTTAAAAATGCAAATTACAGCACATCTGAGGCCCACCCAAGGTGACCTTTCTTGGATGTTTCCTTCGAAAAAGACTGACCTTGGCAAGTCCCTCCACCTCCCCGAGCCTCACTTACCCCTTCTGTAAAATGGGATGGATTATGCCCGCATTTCAGGGTTTGCAAATTCAGTGAGGTCTAATGACACCAAAATATCCAGTTTCAGTCATACAGCATTTCCATGGGTGGGGGAGGGCATTATCATCCACCAGCCAGATGAGTCAACCAAGACTCCCAAGAGGCGAGGGGAGTTGCCCCAGGTGAGTGGCTACTAAGCCACAAGGCAGAGCCGGGGCCTCCTTCTCCCACCCCCCAGCCTAGGTCAGCCCCAGAGATGGGCACACAGTGACCGCACGACCCGGGAGCCACACCTGAGGCAGGCCTGCTCCCTCGCTCCAAGGAGAGGGAGGAGTACAGCCCTTGGCAGAGGCCTTGGCTCAGAGCCGGGCTCCCACCCTCCAGACCCCTGGGCCCATCTGCACCGCACAGCAGCCCACAACCTAGTGCTGGGCTGAGCGGCCGACAGGAAACCCGCTTGAACACCACGGGGGAGAGCTGAGCTCAGCAGCTGAGGACACCATGGGGTGAACTTCAAAGCTCTTCAAAAGCAGGCCTGTGGCTTCATCAGTTCTTGGTACCCCACATCCGGCAGGCGATGGGCCCCGGTTGCTCACTGCCCGCCTAACCGTCAGTCGGGGGCCTGGCCCCAACTGAGGGTACAGCTAAAGGTTCAGCCAGTGCCCCTGCTCGCTGACTGACCGACTGATGGTACAGATGGACGGCCAGGCCCCGCTCGCTGACTGACTGATCGATGGTACGTACAGCTGGAAGGCCAGGCCCTGCTCACTGACTGACTGATTGACGGTACAATGGAAGGCCAGGCCCTGCTTGCTGACTGACCGACTGACGGCACAGATGGAAGGCCAGGCCCTGCTTGCTGACTGACTGATTGACAGTATAGCTGGAAGGCCAGGCCCTGCTCGCTGACTGACTGACTGATGGTACAGCTGGAGGGCCAGGCCCTGCTTGCTGACTGACCGGCTGATGGTACAGATGGAAGGCCAGGCCCCACTCACTGACTGACTGATCGATGGTACAGCTGGAAGGCCAGGCCCTGCTCGCTGACTGACGGACTGATGGTACAGATGGAAGGCCAGGCCCTGCTCGCTGACTGACTGACTGATGGTATAGCTGGAAGGCCAGGCCCCGCTCGCTGACTGACTGACTGACAGTACAGCTGGAAGGCCAGGCCCCGCTCGCTGACTGACCAGCTGATGGTACAGCTGGAAGGCCAGGCCTTGCTTGCTGACTGACTGATTGACGGTACAGATGGAAGGCCAGGCCCTGCTCGCTGACTGACGGTTGAAGGTACAGCTGGCAGACCAGGCCCTGCTCGCTGACTGACCGACTGACGGTACAGATGGAAGGCCAGGCCCTGCTTGCTGACTGACCGGCTGACGGTACAGCTGGAAGGCCAGGCCCAGCTCGCTGACTGACTGGCTGACGGTACAGCTGGAAGGCCAGGCCCCGCTCGCTGACACCGGTTGACGGTACAGCTGGCAGGCCAGGCCCAGCTCGCTGACTGACTGGCTGATGGTAGAGTCAGAGGGTCATTCTGGCCGAGTTCTGAAAAGCACAATGGGAGGATGCGGCAGTCAGGGACACAGAGAACAGAGTACAGTTGGGAAGAGCAGGGCAGGGGTGGGGAGGGAGGAAGAGAGACAACGGAGCCCGGGGCAGGGGTGGGAAGAAAAAAAAAAAAGTGAAAAAGCCGGACCTGGCAAGTCTGACATGCAGACAGAGCTGACCCAAGACCAGCCAGGTGGGAATGGGAAGGCACGAAAGCTGGAGTCCCCCAAACCCCCGCTCGCCCAGCCTGGAGATGGTCACAGTCACCAGGACATGCCCCCGGGAGCAGCACCCCCCACTCTAGGCCAGAAGTGACCTATACTGAGTCTGGGTCAGGCCCTAGTAGGGGACCCATCTCCACCTGGCAGGGGGTGCTACCTGCACGCACGTGACAAAGGCACCCCCCCCACACACCTGGAACGTCTTCCTATCCCTGGCTCCCATCTCTCCCACCCCAGGCCCCTGCCTGCCTTTCACCCACCTGACCCCACACCAGCCCCTCCCCCACTCCATGAGCCACGCACCCACAGGGCCTTTGCCCATGCTGTTCCTCAGTCAGAAGCTGTCTTCCTCCCTGCGGTGGGTGAATGGTGGCCCCCAAAAGATACGTCCACCCAGAATCTGTAAATGCGACCTTATTTGGAAAAAGGTCTTTGCAGATGTGATCAAGTTAAAGATCTTGAGATGAGCTCATCCAGGATTACCCGGGTAAGACCCTAAATCTAATAAGTATCCCTGTAAGAAACAGAAGAGAAGATGCAACCACACGGAAGAGACACAGACCAGGGCCAGGCGGCCACAAGCCACAGAGGGCCCGGAGCCACCAAACGCTGGAAGAGGCAAGAAGGGAGACTCCCTTAGCATCTTCAGAGGGAGCCTGGGCCTGCCGATGCCCTGATTTCAAACTTCTGGCCCCCAGAGCTTTGAGAGAGCAAGTATTTATTGTTTTTGAGCCACTAAGGATATGGTGGGTCCTTACGGCAGGCCTAGAAAACAAGGACACTCCCGCTCCTCTTCGCCCGGTTCCCTCCTGCTGGAGTTGAGCTCTCTGGCTTCAGATCTAACCATCCCGCCCCTCCGGCAGCCCCCAGCCTGGGCTAAGGGTGGCCCCCAGATGCGGGATCCCAGAGCACCTCCTTTGGCCGAACACGCTGCTTCTCCGTAATTCCTCCTTCAATCCCTGGTGCCCAAGGGCCCACCCCTGGGCAACCCATCTCCCCATGTCCCAGGGCAACGCCTGGCCACAGTAGGTCCTGGGGCAACTCTTATTAATGTCACTCAACCACTCAAACACCGACTGAATGTACAACAATCATGCAGCCCTCCGGAGAGATCAGAGCTTAGCAGAAACCTCCCAAAAGGGACGGGAGCTTGTTAAAATTGCCATCAGCATTCGCGCAGGGAGATGGAAAACCGGCAGCCCCCCAGGCAGGCATGATTTTGTTGGGGCGCTGGGTGGGAAGGTAGGCACACTATGTTGTTTTATTTGAATACAGTTGGTAATGAGTAAGCCTCAGAAGAACTACGTGTAGCAAATGCAGATTCCCAGCTCCTCTAGAAATATAGGCCCGCCTCGCCCATGGGCCTGCGTTCCTGTGGGGACACAGCAGAACAGGAGGGTGCTGCCTGGGGACCAGATCCGGCACATTCCTCCTGCTCCCCACAACCCAGGTGTGGACCATGCCCCGGCCCTCCCAGGCATCGGAATCGATGACCCTGTAGAAACAGAGCCCACTCATCTGTCACATGCGCCCTATGCACCTGCTGTGTCCAGGCTCTGTGCCAGGAGGTGGACAGAGATGGCGCTGACACAGCCCCCACCTGAGACACTAGAGGGGCCTGCTTGCCCCCCAAGCCTGTGGTCCATCAGAGTGTGCCGCGCTCCTTGGCTCGGCCTTCAGTGCCCTTAGCCATACGGCCTCCAGGTACTGCCCCAGCCAAACCCATTCCCTCACGCATGTGTGGACCGCCAGCCTCCCAGCCATTGCTCAGACAGGGTCTTTGGCCAGGAATGCCCTTTCCATCTGCGGAAATTCGATCATCTTCCAAGCCCAACGCATGATTCCCAGGAAGCCCTCCAAGCATGAGTCACTAGCCCCCTCTCCGAGTATGTTAGGATGCTCGGTGTGGTGAGAGCCGATCTCCTCCACGGGACTGTGTGCTCTCCACAGGCAGGGCCTGGCACACAGCCCAGCACTTAGAAAGTGCTCTGCAACCATTCCCCGAAGGGCTGAGAACTCCCACTTCTCCCAGCACTAGTGCCGCTGATAAGGAAATGACACTTGCATCTGCGTGCCCGGAACACGCCGAGAACAGACCTACTGTGTGCACAGCACCCTGTCAGCCACTGAAGGGATCCAGGGAAGCCATACACATGCCCCCGTCTTCCAGAAGCTGACAACCTCTGAAAGAATCAGGGCACAGACGGAGCAGAAGGCTGTCCAAGGGGGAAACTGAGACCCAGGGAGGGGAGAGCAGGTTGCAGAGAGGCAGCCTGGGGTGCCAGTGAAGGGTGTAGAGGCTGCAGGTGGACAAGCCCGGGTTCCAGTCCTTATCCCAGCACTAGCGAGCTGTGTGATACTGGGCTGGTTATTTAACCTCTCTGTGCCCCGGTTCCCCAGTGTAAAATGGGGGTGAGGACGGTGCCTGCCCCACAGGGGCACCGGGAAGAGGAAATGAAGTAATATGTGTAAAGTGCTCAGGGCTGGGGGCTCAAAACACCTCAGCCGTGATCGGCTAGTGGCAGATTGAGTTCAGCACCCTGGCTAGTAGGAGCCCAAGCTGGGGTCAGCCCATCAAGTTGGGGGTTTATCTCCCCCCAGAAAAGCACCTCTGAGCCCATCTGGCCAGGGCAGAACCAACCCACAGGGCATTATCAACTGTAGGATATTTGAAATCACTTAAAACACACAACGGGGGCCAGGGGGGGGGGGGGAGGGTGGAAAGCAAAACATTCTTCATCCCCTCGTGCCCAGCCTGACCTGGCAACAGCCCCTCAGGCCCCAGCGGGTTCTGTCCACCATGAGGAGGGGCAGTCCAGGTTGGGGGGAGGCAAGGAAGATGGCCATGGACAAGAAGGGGCCCGCCCAGCACAAGGGGACAGAAGCACAAGGATGCACGCGACAACATGGCTGCAGAAAGAACCCCCTGCTCCGGGAAAGAGCCAGACATAGCACGTGCTCTTTGATTCCACTGATGGGACAGAGAGTAGGTCCGTGGTTGCCAGGGGCTGGGGGGTGGGGGGGCAGGGAGCGTGGAGAGTGACTGCTAATGGATAGGGGCTTTCTTTCAGGAGTGATGAAAATGTCCTGGAGCTGGTTGTACACCTTTATAAGTTCACTAAAAATGACTAAATTGTAGAGTTAAAATGAGTGCATTTCATGGCACGCAGATTATATTCCAATAAGCTTTTGGAGAAGGAGAAGAAAGGGGGGGTGGGCAGCAGGAAAGGGCAAGCGCATGCCCAGCAGCCCTCAGACCCCAGCTGGAGAGCTCCCTCCACACTAATTCCTGGAGCCCTGCTTGAGCACCTACAGGAAGGCGGGGTGCAGAGCTATCTCGAGCAGGAATCTGCGCTCAGACAAGCCTGGGTTCAGACCCTGACTCCAACCCTGCCCACAGCATCATCCCAGACAACATGCTTCTCCTCTCTGCGCCTTGGTTTCTTCAGACGTAAAAAGAGGCTGATAGGGCGCCTGGGTGGCTCAGTTGGTTAAGCAACTGCCTTCGGCTCAGGTCATGATCCTGGAGTCCCGGGATCAAGTCCCGCATCGGGCTCCCTGCTCGGCAGGGAGTCTGCTTCTCCCTCTGACCCTCCTCCCTCTCATGCTCTCTGTATCTCATTCTCTCTGTCTCAAATAAATAAATAAAATCTTTAAAAAAAAAAAAAGAGGCTGATAATAATTCCTTCCCTTGCAGGGCTGTTGTGAGGGTGAGGTGAGGTGGTGTCACAAAAGCCCCTAGCAGATTACAAGTGCTCAGGCACTGAAAGCCTTGAGGATTAATTGTGGAGCAGTGGGGACATTGAATGAGGCGTGGTCCTTGCCCTCAGGGAGCTCAGGGTCTACCGGAGAGAAGCACTACAGCACTGGGGGCTAAAGGGCCTGGAGTTCACAGGAAAGGGTGCAACCTGGGAGGGCTTCTTAGAGGAGGTGGCATGGAACCAAGTCTTGAAATATGACTAAATGTTCCTCTTCTCAAGAGAATTCGTGTTCAAGGAGGAGATTCAGCATCTCTGGAAATACTTCTGCTTAAGTCAGAAATGCCATTTCTATATTCATAGGGCTCTCATTATGGGTTGCCCATCCCCCAGACACACACATATGCCGCACTCCTTTTGGGAAGAAAATAAAAACAGAATTCTTTTTCTCCCAAAAAGTAATTTCTTCAGAAGAGAAACATCACCCATGAAGATAAGTGGGGCGGCGGGGGCTGTGCTGGCTGCAGGAGAATGTCCCCACCTCAGCCCTGATGCAAGGCTAGTGAAATAGAAACCGGCAAGGGACCTAATGGAGGACGGAGCTGAGCGACACGTGTACCAAAATCAGTGGAATGTGTTAAAAGAAAATCCAAGTGGTGCCAGAAGACTTGGCTTTTTCAGAGTGAAGGCCCCGAGGCAGAAGGGGTTAAAAACTAAAAATAACACGGAATGTTGGAACTAGATCACCTCCATCTCGCCCTCTAGTGGTCACTGTTGAGCACTGCACAAGGAACATGGGGCCTTTCTTTCCTTTTTCCTTTTTTTTTTTTTTTCCCCCTAAATGGTGCCTATTTTAATGTCAGGAGGATGGCCAGGAACAAGGGACAGGGACGCAAGGAGGAGGGATGAAACAGGGCAACTGCAGCTAGAAAACCCTCTGGAGGATACTCGGGACATTTCTGATGACCCCAGAGTCCGACAGCCCTGGATTGAGTCCCACCTGTGGCTCCTATCCCCTGTATGAGCCCGGGCCAAGCAGCTTCACTTGCCCCAGCCTCAGCTTCCCCATGAGTTGTGGCAAGGATCCATCGAGGTGATGTGTGTGCAACAGGCCTGCCCATCCCCCGTGCATTAATGGAGGGCGGCTGGGTGTGGCCTGACCCACCCACCTGCCTTCACCAGCACCTAAATTAAAAAAAAAAAAAAAAAAAAAAATTTTTTCTCCAACATATAAAACTGGTGAGATTTCACATCAAAATCAAGACCAGTGGTTTTGCTTCCAACACTGGACAGGCAGGGGCAGGCTGGAATATGCAACAGCCGCCTCCTCCTTCCTCCGAGTCTGTGGCTAATTCACCGTCCCTGTCCGGCCTGCCCTCCGGCTGCAGCTCCTGAGGCAGAATCTAGAGGGAAAGCGCCTGTAAATCTGGATCCAGAAGGCCTGCGGTGACCCGGGTGCACGTGTCTGGGCCGGGCATTCAGGAATCACCAGATCTCTGGGGCGAGTGCAGTGCGACTTGGCCCTGGGAATTCTGCCCCTGTGACTGAATTCTGCGTTTTCCCTCTGAGCCCTGCTCTCTGCTCAGTGACGAGGAGCCATCCTGAGAGCACAGGGGTGGCCCCCACCCCCACCCCAGGAATGATGTAGCAGGGACGAGAAATCACAGCTGCACCATGCCCCACCTGGGCCGTCTGCCTGGGGGCCCCTCCTGTCTCTCCCTACTTGACCGTCTCCTACTCCCCCCGTCAAGACCCAGCTTCGGTTGTACCTTTCTGGCTCCCCCACAACCAAGCCAGGGGAGACTCATCACCCACTCCTTCCTGGGGTCAGGTGGTTGGGCGTATGTCTGTCTCCCATACGGGGCTCTTGACTCTCCCACTCACTCGCTCACTCCGTTAGCAAACAGGGACTGAGCATCAGTTTTGCCCCGAGATCCTGCAATTTGTCAGAAAACAAATACATAGTAAGTGCAGGTAGAGGATGAACTCAGACCAGTACAACGGGACGATAAGGGGGCAGGAGTGTTCGCAGGTGCCAAAAAGTAGAAATGAACCAACCGATGGATGGATAACTGAAATGTGGTCCATCCGGACAGCAGCGCGTGATCCAGCCATAAACAGGAATGGAGTTCGGACCCACAGGACAGCACAGATGGACCTTGAACTCTGAGTCAAAGACGCCAGACACAAATGGACAAATAGCATATGATCCCCTTTATCTGAGGTTCCTCGAACAGGTGAATTCATAGAAAACAGAATGGTATTTGCCTAGGGCTGGGGGGGCGGCAGGGGATGAGGGGGTAGCAACTAATAGGTACGGCTTCCTTTTGGGATGAGGACGATGTCCTAAAGGTGACTGCGGTGATGGTTGCACAAATTTGTGAATGTACTAAAACCCACTGAATTGTATATTTTCAAAGAGCAAACTACAGGATATATGAATTATATTTCAACAAAGGTGTTATATTAAAAAAAAAGTGAAGCCAGTTCAAATTCAGTATTAACTAAATATTAGTCTAGGTGATTCACGACTATGAAAAGTACTCGAGGTGACAGAAGAGTGACTGGAGTTTGGGAAACATCCCAATTCAGGCGTGAGATCCGCCAAGCACAGGCTCCATGTGGGTTCAAATCCCAGCTCCATCACCTCCTAGCTGAGTAATGCAGGCAAGTGACTTCACCTCTATAGGCCTCAGTTTTGTCATCTGGAAGATGGGAACAAGAACAGTCCCTACCTTGCGGAGTCACCATGAGAATGATCAGAGCGCGGGGCCCGGCACATCCAAGGGGATGGATAAATGGCAGCATTATTGAGGAGGGGGCTGAGGACTAATGATTGCCAAGAGGAGCTTGGTTTCTTTTGGGGGGTAATGAAAATCTTTTCAAATTGATTGATGGATGCATGACTTGAGGAGTATACTAAAAGCCACTGAATTGTACACTTAAAAAAATGATAGGGTACAAAACGGAACACACTCTGACCATATGATCCAGCCATTGCATTCCTTGGTATTTACCCAGAGGAGCTGAAAGTTAGGTCCACACAAAAACCTGCCCACGGATGTTTACCCCGGCTTTATTCACAATCATCAAAACGTGGAAGCAACCAAGATGTCCCTCAGCAGGTGAGTGGATAAACTGTGGCCATCCAGACAATGGATTATTATTCGGGGCTAAAAAGAAATGAGCCATTGAGCCATGCAAAGACGTCGATAAACCTCTCGTGCATACTGCTACGGGCAAGAAGCCAGTCTGAAGACGCCACACACTGGATGATTCCCACTGTAGGGCATTCTGGAAAAGGCAAAACTATGGAGACTATAAGCAGATCAGTGGTCATCAGGGGTCGGTGTGGGGAGAGGGATGAACGGGCAGAGCACAGAGCATTTTCAAGGCAGTGAAACTCCTTTGCACAATACCGTAATGATGGATACGGATCATTACGCATTTGTCCAAACCCACAGACTGTACACCAGGAGTGAGCCCTAACGTAAATCATGGACGGTGGGTGCTAACGATGTCAGTGTAGGGTTCATCCACTGTATCAAATGTCCCACTCCGGTGGGGGGTGCTGAATGCAGAGGGTTCTGCATGTGGCAGGGAAGGGGGTATACGGGGAATATCTGCAATGACCCTGAAACTGCTTTAGAAGAATAAAATCTTAAAAAAAAAAAAAAGGGGGGGGGTTGCTGGGATGCGTGGGTGGCTCAGTTGGCTAAAGTGTCCGACTCTTAATTTTGGCTCAGGTCAGCATGTCAGGGTCGTGAGATCGAGCCCCACATCAGGCTCTGCTCTGGGCGTGAAGTCTGCTTAAGATTCTCTCTCTCCCTCTCCCTCTGCCCCTCCCCCACTAACAATCTCGCCTTCGCATGCACACGTTCTCTAAATAAATAAATAAATAAATAAATAAATGATTTTTTTTAGATGTAGGTGCTACTTCATTCACTCACTCCATACGTATATGTTGTGTGCCTACTATGCGCTGGGCACTGGGCTCAGAGTTCCCTGCCTCCCAGAGCCTCCACTCTGATGGGGGAGGCAGACACTGGGCGATGAGAAGATACTGCATGTGACAAGGGGTGCGTTGGGAGAGAACAGTGGGGGCCTGGGGTCCTTCTATAGATGTGGCACCAGGGAAGGCCCAGCTGAAGGGTGTCATTTGAGCTAGCGATGACCTAAGAAGAGGGAAGTGAAGAGGGAATCTGGAGGAGAGCAAATAGCATGTGCCAAGGCCCTGGGGCAGAAACACACCTGACATGCATGTTAAGGGAATGTTCTGAAGGCCAGTGCGGCTTGAGTGGAGTGAGCATAGGACATGTACTAGGGGAGAGGGTCAGGCAGACACACAGTCTTGTAAGCTGTCATATGGACACTGGATTGGATCCTGAGTGCAGATGGGACTTCATCCTCCAAGAAAAGGTGTGAATCTGACTTCTCTTTAGAGCACAGTAGGTGCTCAGCAAACGTTTCCAGAATGAATTATAAAGTCTGCCTAGCACCTTGACTACTAACTCCTGCTTGGCGAGAGACAGCTTTCCAATGTCTGTCTTACCTGCTCACAACAGCCGGTGTGGGACACAGAGCTGGCTTCTCTCACCCCATTTCACAGATGAGGAAGGTGAGCCTCAGGGAGCTGTCCAAAGCCACAGAGTGCCGGCAGAAAGAGATCAGATTAGAATCTGGGTCTAGTGGGGTCTGTTCCTGTTTGGTGCGAGTGTGTCCGAGTCCGTGTATGCAAATGCAGCTGCGTGCACTCGGGAAGGTGGAAACAGGTGTATACCCCAGCAACTTGGCCAGGGTAGGGTGGCCCTCTGGTGAGTCTCAAAGGGTTGTGACAGGTGAAACAAGCAATCGTGACTATTAGCAGGGGAAAACGCATACATTTGTTATTTATATTCTAAAACACAATGAGAGTCAAGTCCAGATTAGCCTGCTACGGATTAGCATCATTCTCACACAACGGATTAGCATCATTCTCACACAGCGGTGTTTCGACATACTTTCTCAAGGAGGAGAAACAGAAGCACTAGAAAGATCCTCGTCAACCCGCTGGGCCTCCATTTCCTCACCTGTGAGGTAACCTCAATGGGTTAACACACAGAAAAGGTTAATTCGCTCCAGGACCAGGATCCCACAGCGAGGCGGCCCCAGCGCTTGCAATCCCGGGCAGTTCCACCAGGGGGCGGGCACACCTGGTTGCCCGTCTGGCTCCCATAGGGAGGTTTTGCAAGGGCAACAGGTGTCCCATTGTTCATCAGCCTCCTGTGGACACCTGGCTGGGAGCCCTCCAACGTCTTGGTCCCCAGGAGCCCCAGCAACACAAGTGAAACAAAAATCCAGCCCCTCTTTCCATATAGGGAGCCTGCCCCCAGAAGCCCTAACCTTCTCCTCAGCTCCAAGGGATAAGTCCACTGGCCAGGGATCAATCTACGTGTTGCGGTTTCCTTGCTGTGTGTGCTTGAGTCAGTCACGTCCCCTTTCTGAGCCTCAGGCTCAGCATCTCTAAAATGGGCATGTTCCTAGTACCTCAGGATATAGTGAGGTCACTTTGGCAAAAAACACCAGGAAATCACACTCGGCAAGCCTCAGAAGGGCTCAAGCCTGTGTCCTTATCTATAATATGGGGACGATGAATACCCATCTCTTGGAGTTTGTGAGGATTAAATGGGACAGTGGAATAATGTTCATACAGTGAATAATCTTAGCACAGTGTCTGTCAGGCAGATACTCAATATATACTATATAGTCATAGTAACAGCAGCAAAGTAATAACTTAAAAAGAGACACAACTGTTCATAGTGCCTTACATACATTAATTCATCTAACCTCACTGCATTTTTTTCTTTTTTTTCCTCTCTTTTTTTTTTTCAGAGAGAGAGTGTATAAGCAGAGGGAGGAGCAGAAAGAGAAAGCGAGAGAGAGAGAATCCCAAGCAGGCTCCACGCTGAGCATGGAGCCCAAGGCAGGGCTCAATCTCACGACCCTGAGATCATGACCCGAGCCAAAATCAAGAGTCAGACACCCAATCAACTGAACCACCCAGGCACCCCTAACCTCACTGCATTTCTAATAAGTAGGTTCCCTTATTACCCCTATTTTACAGATGGGGAAACTGAGGCAGAGATGTTAACCCATTCAAGGTCACATAGCTAAGTAGCAGAGTTGGGATTCAAAGCCAGGCCATCTGGCATAAAATATGTGCTCTTTTCTGTATGCATATTACCTGTCAATTTTATAAGTTATCTTCCAGGCAATGAAAGAAAAAGTAGATAAATTGGTCTTCACCAAAATTAAAAATGCTTGTGCATCAAAGAACACTACCAAGAAAGTGAAAAAACAACCCACAGATGGAAGAAAATAATTGTAAACCATACAGCTGGTAAGGGATTAGTATCCAGAATATATAAAGAACTCCTACAGCAACTCCTACAGCAACCAAAGAGAATAACCCAATTCCAAAATGGGCAAAGGACTCGAATAGACATTTCTCTAGAGAAGATACAAACACATGAAAAGATGCTCACCATCATTAGCCATTATGGAAATGCAAATTGAAACCACAATGAGATACCACTCCATATCCATTTGGATGGCTTTTATCAAAAACCAAAGCCAAAACCACAAAATGGAAAACAGCAAGTGTTGGTGAGGATGGGGAGAAATTAGAACGCTCGTGCATTGCTGGTGAAAATGCAAAATGGTGCAGTCGCTGTGGAAAAGTTTAACACTTCCTCAGAGAGTTAAAGATAGAACTGCCTTACGATCCAGCAATTCCATTCCTGGGCATACGCACCCAAAAGGACTCAAAGCTGGGACTCAAAGAGATACTTGCACACCCATGTTCACAGCAGCATTACTCACAACAGCCAAGAGGTGGAAGCCACCAAAGGGTCCACCGACAGACGGATGGATAAACAAAATGTGAACTATAGATACAATGGAACATTATGCTACCTTGAACAGGAAGGAAATTCGGACACCTGCTACAACAGGGATGAACCTCAAAAGACATTAGTGAAATAAGCCAGACACAAAAGGGCAAATATCGTATGGCTCCCTTTATCTGAGGTATCTAGAGTAGGCAAATTCACAGGGCAGGAAGGAGAACAGAGGGTGCCAGGGGCTGGGGGAGGCAGGATGGGGGGGGGGTTAGTGTTCACTGGGGACAGAGTTTCTGTTTGAAAGGATGAAAAAGTTCTGGAAATGGATAGTGGTTATGGCTGCACAACACCGTGAATGTATTTAATAAAACTGAATAATATACGTAAAAACGGCTAAAATGGTGAACTTTGTTATATATATTTAACCACAATAATTTTTTTTTTTAAATGGTCTTGCTCAGATTGCAGCAACAGGTTCCTACCTGGTCTCCCAGCTTCCAGCTCACACTCTCCAACCTCTAAAAAATGTCCACTAGGGGGCGCTCCAAGCCTCGCCTTCGGCAGTGTTTTAAAAAGTCCTATCTTTCGGCTCCTCTGGGCCCCTGGCAGGCCTATCACCAAGCCCCTCATTCTGACTTTGACGAGCATTCTCATCCCCCGCTTGGCCAGCCTTCTGCCTCATCACCACTCTCCAGGTAACCCCTCCTTGCAGCTCCCAGAACACCCCATGTTCTCCTATGCCTCTTTATGTATGCACATGCTATTCCCTTGACCTGATTGCCTTCTTCTTGGCTAATTCCTTCTTCCATCGAGTCTGTCTCTGACATTCTTCTGAATTCCTCCAGATGGTATGATGCTTCCCTCCTCTGTGCTTACCAAAGCAGCATGCACTTACCCAAAACCAACCTCTTTACAGTGGCCATCAAGGCAGTGTGATCTGGCCCCTGCCAACTCCCTCACTCCTCACTGTCTACTCCAGCACCAATGCCATCATCATCATCATTATCAATAGTAGTATTACAAAACACAACAAGCCCCAGGACCTTTGCACTTGCTCTTCCCTCAGCCTGATGCTTTCCCTCTGATTCTTCCACATGGCCAGGGGCTCCCCTTTCAAGTCTCAGCTCAGATGTCACCTCCTCAGAAAAGCCCTTCCTAATCCCTATTAGTAATGAAATAGCTTTCAACCACCCTCTTCCCCAGCCACTCTTGATTCCCAGTACCCTATTTTATTTTCTTCATAGCACTTGGTACCATCTGATAGTCTTTCTCTTTTGAGTCTGGCTCCTTGTTTAATGTCTATCTTTTCACACTAAAGTATGAGCTCCAGGAGGGCAGGAACCACTTATGTCTTGTTCACTGCTCTACCTGAAGAACTAAGAACAGTACAGGGCACATAGTAGGTGCTCAATAAATATCTGTTGAATGAATGAATGAATGGGTGGATAAATGAATAACTAGTATTTATCATCCTGGATTCTATAATTACTTGTTTATAGTCTATGAATGTGAGAAATTTGAGGACAGAAATTAACTTATTTATCTTTATATCCTTAGAGCTTTGTATATATAAAGAGGATGGATGGATGGATGGATGGATGGATGGATGGATGGATGGACGAGCAGATGAATGAGTGGGTGGTAGCTGGGTAAACATATGAATACAAAAAACCCCCAACACAAAATCTCAGGCACAATTGAGCATTTGCATTTAATACCTAGGAATCAAAAATCTTCTGGTCTGGTTGGTTTTAATCCAGAAAAGGAACTTTAATCAGTTGAGACCTAAATTACTCAGCCTTCTCAAGCCCTTTCAACTCAGTGGTGACAGACAAGAAACAATTAACAAATGGAATTAGCCACAAGGTGGGATTCCTGAGCCTCCTAAGAGCACAGGGCATCAACGAGTTTCTCACCACTCAGGCTCCACAATCACACTCCAAAAGCTGGCATGTCATCTTGCCTCGCCCAGGAAGGAAGGTCACTCTGGCCTCCGAGCCAGTTACCACCCAGCCTGTCTCTTCCACCTCAGCCTTTCTTCCCTTTTCCGAGCCCTACTCCCCAGCAGAATGGAGGCCTTGGAGGGCAGAATTGTGCCTTGCTATCCCAGAGGCCCAGGGCCCCGCACACATCTCACGTCACAGCATAGAGACACGGGGCAGATATTCTCTCTTGTCCCGAATCCTGGTTAGGAGGCCAAGGCTTCCTTGGCGAGGATTTGACAATCCCCATTTTATTTTTCAGACTGTGTACTAAACAATGCTATTTGTTGAAAGACCAATGGCCATATCCAACGTGACCACCTTCCATGCTGGAGGCCAGAAGTCTTGAGCATTGACTGTCCCAGACTCTCTTGCTGCTAACAGTGGCCATGTGACCCAGTTCTTGCCCATGACAGGTAAGTGAAAGTCTTCTGGAGGGTGACTGGGGGAAAGCTTTTGCTTTCTTGCAGACTCAGCTAGCACGGCCCTTCTGGCTTTCCCCACTTATTCCTGCCACAGAGTGAACTTAATTCTTGGAAAAGTGGCAGCCATCTTGGGACCATGAGGCACAAAGCATGAGGGAAAGCCCAAGAGACTCTAGGAGATGCTGAGCCAAGCCAACAGCTGCCCACCCCAGTACATCTTGCCATGTGTGATAAAGTAGCCCTCTTAATTAAGCCAGTGAGCCGCATTCCTGAGACATTCAATTCAAATGACATCAACACAGGCCCAACATCAAACTGGGAAATGCCAAGCAACACATTGTAGGGAGAAGAGTCCATATCCTGGACAAATAAAAAGCCATCAACTCTTTATTCACAGCTAGTTTTTTTTTTTTTTAAAGATTTTATTTATTTTTTTGACAGAGACACAGCAAGAGAGGGAACACAAGCAGGGGGAGTGGGAGAGCGAGAGAGAGAAGCAGGCTTCCTGCCAAGCAGGGAGCCCGATGGCAGGGCTCGATCCCAGGACACCGGGATCATGACCTGAGCCGAAGGCAGACGCTTAACGACTGAGCCACCCAGGCGCCCCCACAGCTAGTTTTTAAAGCACAGTCTCTGAGGAGTTATTTCTAGCAGTTCATATAGACTCTTCCATTTTGTTTTGTTTTTTTCCCTTCCCACTTGAATGCTTAGTCAACCAAATGAAATGCAAAGAGAGTATCTAACCAAGACCAACAATGTATCCACTGGGGGCCATTACACAAATTCCGTCTTATCTCAAGTTGACTGCATTCACAAGTCTTGGCACTGGAATCCCAGCTGGTTTTTCCCTCCATCCTCCAGTCATTATAATGAACTTATCGGGGGCGCCTGGGTGGCTCAGTTGGTTAAGCGACTGCCTTCGGCTCAGGTCATGATCCTGGAGTCCCTGGATCGAGTCCCGCATCGGGCTCCCTGCTCGGCAGGGAGTCTGCTTCTCCCTCTGACCCTCCCCCCTCTCATGTGCTTGCTCTCTCTCATTCTCTCTCTCTCAAATAAATAAATAAAATCTTTATAATGAACTTATCGGGTTCAAGTGCTTTCAAACCTTCAAGACTGCTCCGGCAGATCCTTGAACGAAGATGGCGGCATGATGGCAGAGCTGCCAGGAGGTGGTGCCATCTTTCAAAAACAAGCATCCTGGTTTCCTCAGCAAGAGATGTAGGAAAAGTCTGAGCTCAGCATTAAAACACACACCGGGGGTGTCCAGGAATGATGCATCAACGATTATAAGACTCCACCCCGTCTCCTGGACTCTAGATTACATTCATTGCATAGAACAGTTTCACGCCCCTGAACCTTTGCCCAAGCTCTTCCCTCCATGGGGGACAAATCATCTCTTCCCAGACCACACCCATCTGGCAAACAACTGTTCATCCTTCAAGACTTCAAACAAGTGTGCCTCCTCTCTGAGAGGCTTTGAACCTTGAACAAATTAAATGAAAGAATGCCGGTAAAGCACTAGACTCAGTGTCTGGCACATAGTAAGCACTCAATGAACAGAACTGCAATTGTTTATCTACCTTCTTAAGTACCTGTGTCTTGTTTTATAACTGTAGCCCAACGCCCAGCACAGCACCAAGGACATACAGATAAATATTTGCCAAAAAAAAGACTGAGACCCTCCCCAACACTCCATCTCAGCCAAACTGGTCTATTCAGTGTTCCCCAGACATGCCTCTTACATCACCCACCCCCATACCTTTGCATATGCTATTTCTCCTTCCCAAGTGACCTTCCTCTCCTCCTCTTCCACCTAACTAGACCCTCCTAGGCCATCTTCAGGTACCCCTGAACTGTAACCCCAGGGGGGCTGGGAGAATCTCCAGTACCCCTCACTCAGGGCTTAGCACACAGTGGGCCCATGAGAGAATGAGCCCATCACTAAATGAGCCAGCAAATGCTGGCCAAGGGTTTGCAGATTTGGGAGAACATTCTCAAGGTTAGCAGAGGCCCTCCACCTGCCCCGTAACAGGGAACCCCCACAGCTGGTGAATCTGTACCTTTAGTCACGGGAGGGGCCTCTGGGACAAACTGTGACCTAAGGCCATGGTCCACAACTGAGTCACTGTGTTTTATGATCCCTGCATGAGTGCAGACCAAAGGCTCATTTTCTGGGGAAAGGAGGGTGCGCCCATCCGTGGGTGGGTGAGGGACGAGGCCCGGCGCAGGGCTCAGATTTGCCACAAGGATCCAAGGCCCTACTAAGTGTAGCCCTGAAAACAATATGGGTGGGGGGAGGGCAGCGAGCACTAGCCAGCGAGTCAGAAAGGTGGTCTGCAGTCCTAGCTCTGTCCTGGCTGCTGTGGGACTCTCCCTGAACAAGACACCTCCCCCTGCTGGGCTCAGCTTCCTCAACAGCAGAAAAACTTCCAAAAAAGATTGGAGGTGCTTCCCTGTTCCATCGAGCAACTCTTCCAGAGAACGCAGAAGAAAAACAAACTGATAGCAAATAATAAACAATACAATAATAGCAGGTAACATTAAACAGGCAGTTACTCTTCACGCGGCACTGTGCTAAGTGCTTTATAAACATCATCTCGGCTCGGCTCCAACCTGGGAGAGGTACTTAATGGCTCCAAGCCTCAGTTTTTCCCATCTGTAAAATGGGGATAATACTTGTTTCCATACCACACAGGAAGCACTGTAAGCTATTAGACATTATTATTACTATGATTTTTACGGAGGAGGAAAAAGAGAGGCCGCGAGTGGTAAACTCACTTGCTCACTGCCTCTATTAAATGCCAGGGCCACACGGGTCTGACCTCGTGCTCAGGGTCTGACCAGCCTGTGGGTCAGCCGGGTGTGGGCAGGGCTATGCAAATCAGCAGGGCATTAGCCCTGGCAAGTCCCAGACATCTTTCAGAGGGCGGCTGTGGCAGAAGAGCTGGCAGCCAACCCTGGGCTGAACAAATACCACATTCTCACCCCCAGGGCCGAGGTTGTCTTGCTCCCTCATGAGCTGATACACCGAGTGCTGCAGGCCCAGAGAGGCGCCAGCAGAGGCTGGTCCAGAGACACAGTCCCATGGCAGAAAGGGCCCAGGTCCAAGGCTGGAAGCAGAAGAGGACTAGTCTCCAACCCAGCTCCCCCACATGCTGTGTGGCCCTGGGCAAGTGGCTTAACCTCTCTGAGCCTCAGCTTCCTCCTCTACAACATGGTACAACTCCTCACATGAGGAGTGGAGTGGGGATGGACAAGTCCTAAGACACAGTCTCAAAAAATGGAGATGAACCTGAACCTAAACTGGAAACCAGCAGCACAAAGTCATTAATTGAGAGCGACGGGAGCAGTAGACTCGGTTCACAGGGGAACACCCCCCCCCAAGCCCGTCAGGAAGTACGACACACAGGCCTGACTGCCTTCCGGAGGAGTAGGGGCTGCCAGCAGGGCCGAGGGCTCAGGACCCCAGTCCTCACCCAGACTAAGTCAGGCCTTCTCTCTGGGCCTCAGTTTCCCCTCTTACAATGAGAGAGCTGAAGAAAAGGGAGAGGAGAGGAGGAGGGGGAGGTAGAATGAAAAGCCATCACTGCAGCCCCAGCATTCACTGAGGATTTCTTCTTCGGAGTGCTGAGCGAGCTCATCTACTCCCCACAGAAATGCTCTTGAGGCCAGATAAGACCGTCCTCCTCTTACAGAAGCAGAAGAAAAAACTGAGGTTCACTGAGGTCCGTCAGATCACTTGCCCAAGGCCACACAGTGGCAGAACCAGAACTGGAAGTCACTTCTCAGCCCCCAGAGCCCAACGCTTAGGTCCCCTGGAGTGAGGCTTTTGGAGCCATGGGAAAGTGAGCTGGACACCACCACCCCCTGGTGGCCACTCCTTGGAATTGCAGGTGTGAGTCCTCAAAGCTGGGAAACGAGGTCTGAGGCCCCCACCCTCCCCACCTGCATGGGAGAAGAGGAAATCAAGCAGGCAGCAACAGGGCAGGGGCCTCGGGGAGCCGCAAGTACAGAGCCAAGGAAGCCCCCTAGGGATTCCAAGGACAAAGGCTCCTCAATGACAGAGAGTGGAGGAGGGGGAGCCGGGCCACCAGGGAGGATGCCAGAAAGCAGAGACTATAAAAAGACAGGCCTTAAATGCTTTTCTCTCCCTAACCTCTGTCTTCACATACACACACAAAAGTTCAAGTACAATCAGATAAGCTGAGTCGGTGCCGCCAGGGAGGCAATGAGAAAAGAGTAAGGAAGAAATCAGTGGAAAAGAATGTTAAAAAAAAAAAAAAAAAGCAGGTTTCAAATGTGCGCACGTCTGTGGCTGGGATCTGAACACCCAAGGAGGCTTTCCAGGGCCGCTCAGCGGACGCTCGCCGAGGTCTGCGTTCCTGCTCTGGCTCTCTGTGGCCCCCAGCCCTGCCGTCAGCCCTGCTGATCCTGGCATAGACGTTTTTCCATCTAGAACCCTGCCGGGGGTGTCTCCTCCCCCCTCCCACCCCGTGTTGCAGAGGAGCAAACAGAGGTTCAGGGAAATGAAGTTTCTTGCCCATGACCTTAAAGCCAGAAGCCATGGAACCTAGGATTTCCAACGCTGGAGGATACCAGGTCTCCAAGACATGAGACCAGGCACAAATACCCTTGAAATGTACCAAGCTTGCGATACAAATGACCTCATGAGTAGAACTGTGGTTGCCTCATTAAAGAAATGCCTATCTTAGGCGCCCCACATGGGGCCTGGGGACAAGAATAATAATAATAATGGTAATGATAACTCTCAGGAAAGCGTTTGCTGTGCACCCAGGACCATGCTGGACACTTGCCGCGTTATCTTCTCTGAGTCCTGCAGCAGCCCTGTGAAGTAGATGCTGTCATTATCCCCATTTCACAGATGAAGAGACTGAGGCCAAACACCTGTCCGCACACAGAGCTAGGGTCTGAGCCCTGGTGATCTGGCTCCAGGACCAGCTTAGTTAAATTAACTCACCGGTGCAAAAGAAACAGAAATCAGGTTTCTAGGTAAAGAAACCAAAGTACCAAGAAGTAAGTCGCTAAAAGAGACTGAGAGGAGCAGTGTTGGGATTCGAACCCAGAACTTTCAGACCCCAGGGCATGTTCTCATCGGCTCCATGCCAGGCAGCCAGGGTTACCTCTCTGCATTGGGCCGGAAACCCGAGAGGGGCGAAGGCAGAGCCACCAACACCCTCCACGTCAAGAACCACCACGCAGCCAGTCCGGCAACACCGGATTCTTGGACAGGCCCCCGCCGCCCTCGGCCTCCTTGGGCCCCTGGGCCAGCCTTGACTGTCCACACGACCGCAGTCCCAGTGGTGTCTGATGCTCACCAACCCCACGCGAGTCCCAGTCCAGCTGTGTCAGCATCACTCACCACGAATGGCCCGCTCCTCTTGTCCTTGCAGAAACTGTGGCTCCTCCAGGGGCCCGAGGCTCCGGGGGACCCCTGCCAGAGTGGCTGCTCCTTGTCCGGCAGGGCATCCTCCTTCCCCAGGTCCTGTGGTACAGAACACAAGCAGAGGACTTTACTGGGGCTTTCCCATTTATGGGAAGAATATGTCACAGCGAGAGAGTCCGTTCTGTGCCTAAAAGGGCAAAAAGAAAATTAAGGCACCAGAAACCCCACCCCACGGCAGTCCACCTTAATGACGGGAGGTAGTATATGGGGTCTGGGTTCAGGCCAGCCTCAGCCACCTAATAACTGTGTGGCCTCAGGTTAATGCCTTAACCTCTCTGAGCCATGACCAGGTGGGGAAAGACCCCTAATAACAGTACTCCGCTTCTAGGCTCAGGGGAGAACCAAGTGAGGAGTAGCGCTTGGAAAGTGCGTGACACCGTGATGCCACCAGGGGGCGCTGTGCACGAGTCCAGGGCCCCTGGCTTGCTTCAGGCTCCTCTCCCCCATGGCTGGTACCTGGGGAGCCCTCCATAAGGGCTAGCCAGCCTCATTATTGTCACTGGTAACTTTTGGTGACCTCATGTCAGACATTTCTCCAAGCCTCCAAACACACATGCACAGAAGCACAGATACAGAGAGAAATGATCTAGGAACAGGGCAGTACTAGATACCCTAGTCTGAATTCTGTGGTTTTGCTCCAGCCGGTCATATATAGGGGATACACTCACAGGCCGTAAATATGGGACTCCAGAATTTGTAGTGCACATGTCTCACACTCTCCCTGCACAGATAAGGGAAGGAAGGCCCAGAGAGGGAAGGCATCTGCTTAAGAACACACAGCACAAGTAAACAGCAAGGCTGGATTCTGGATCCCTTGCCTCACAGACTCTTTGATGCCTTACGAGACCTTCTGTGTGCCCTCCTACCCCCTGGCTGTTCCTTCTCAGCCTCCCCACATCTCAGAGGGATGTCTACTCATCCAGGGCCAGCCCTAGAGCCTTCTCTTTTCCTGCTCCATCTGACTCCCTCGGGGTTCTCTCATAACACCCCCTTGCTTTAAATAAATCCCATCTGTGCACAGCAACTCCCGACTTTGTCTATGTTGGGACCCCTGACTTGCAGATCCCACCATTCACTCCACATCTCCCCACACTGCTCACACTCATCTCAGCCTTCACATGCCCCAAACAGGCCTCTCCATTCCTTCCCTCCAAAATTCCAAAATTCCTCCCCTCCAAAATTCCAAAATTCCTCCTCCCCTGCCCTGCCCCTCACCCAGCTGTGCTGGCCAAGATCTTCAGGTCGCCCTCCATTCTTTTGCTTCTCTCCACCTCATCAACAAAGCTGAGACTCTGCCTTCGAAACATGCTGCAAACCTCACATCATAAACCAAAATCAACTCAAAATACATCAAAGCCCTCAATGCCAGAGCGAAAGCTAGAAAACTCTCAGAAGAAAATATAGGCTTAAATGTTCATGACCTTGGATTAGGCAGTGGTTTCTCAGATATGGCATCAAAAGCACTAGTGACAAAAAAAAAAAAATAAATTGGAGCTCATCAAAATGAAAAACTTTTGTGCTTTAAAGGGCACCATGGACAAAGTGAAAAATAAAACCCAGAGAGTGAAAGGAAATTTCTGCAAATCCTATGTCTGCTAAGGCACTTGTGTCCAGAATATATAAAGAGTAATTACAACTCAATAACAAAAAGAACAATAACCCAATTAAGACTGGACAAAGGATCTGAACAGACAAAGAAGGGATACACATAGTCAAACATGCACATGGAAAGATGGGCCATGGAAAATGCAAGTCAAAACCACAATGAGATACCTTAATACCCAGGAGGATGGCTAGAATCAAAAAGACAGGTAAGTGTTGGCAAAGGATGTAGAGAAATCAGCCCTCACGCACTGCTGGTAGAATGTACAATGGTGCAATTGCCTTGGAAATCAGTGGCCCCGGCCCCCTGTGCCAGCTGGTGCCCTTCCAGCATCCACGGGACCAGCTCATCCCCATGACGGCCATCACTCAGGTGGCACCTTTCAGGTCCCCTCCCCAGGAGACCTTCCCCTGACCACCTCTTAGAGTCATCTCCCCTTCGCCTCTTCTTCTATCTCCCCAGGACTTAACTACTCTCATTCACTTGGGGTCTGTTTGCCCCCTGGACCGGAGCCATCCACTGGAACATTCTGTGGTTACGGAGATCTTCTTTATCTGGGCCATACAATACACCTGCCATGAGTCACCCGTAGCTTTTGAGCACTTGAATGTGGCTAGTGGGACCGAGGAACTGAATTTTTAATCTTGTTTAACTTTAATTTTCATTTAAATTCTGTGGTTTTTCATTGACGCCACATGTGGCTGGTCGCTACCTTACTACATGGCGTGGCCTGATACCGTGGCCTGGTCCCTCCCAGCAGCCCGGGTGCCTAGAACAGGGCCTGGCACAGGGTTAGCCCATTTACTAAATCTAGTAAGTGAGTGGAGGTCTGGAGGTGCTTCTCTCTGATTCCCTCAAACCTCCTTCACATCAGGCCCTGGGCCAGCAGCTTGACCACATATTGCTTCACAATAAATCTCCAATAAACTGTGAAGCAGGCAGGATTCACACTCCACGGATGAAGAAATTTAGGCTCAGAGAGGTCTGGCAAGATGCCCAGAGTCACACAGCTAATAAGTCACAAAGCTACGGCCTGATCCCAGGTCTGCCCAATAGGCAGTCCAGGGCTGTTTCCAGGGAGAAATCAAATCGTAAGAGTACAAATGGTTCACCTTCCTAATAAAGAACTCCAACAACTCAAGGAAAAAGAACCAAGGACGAGGTTCCAAAAGAACAGCGGGCAGAACATAAGCAAGTGGGTGACTGGAAGGAAAAACAGAGCCTCATGCACGTGACAAGAGGAGGGGCGCTCATCAGGGGCATGACATCCCCAAGTCTGGTAATGTACCGGGTGGCTCAGGCGGAGGGGAAACGGGGTCCTGTCACTGAGGGCAAGGATGGGACCAGGTACAGCCCCCCAACGCTGGGCACTCGGGCAGGATCCTGCAAAATTACAACGGTGCTCCCCCTAGACACTCACCACCCTAAGCCCACGGAAAACCTGCTCATGTGCAAAATGACGTCAGAACATGGTTGGTATTTAGCAAAAGATCAGGAATATCACCCATCTCTACCGTACAGCAATCAGGAAGAATGAGGACGCCCTGTAGGCTGAATCCGAAAGCTCTCAAAGACACATATATGGATGTGAGCCTGGGTGGCTCAGTCGGTTAAGCGTCTGCCTACGGCTCAGGTCATGATCCTGAGGTCCTGGGATCGAGCCCTGCATCAGGCTCTCTGCTCAGCGGCGAGTCTGCTTCCCCCTCTCCCTCTGCCCCTGCTTGTGCTCTCTCTCTCTCTCAAATAAATAAATAAAATCTTAAAAAAAAAAAAAAAAAAAGAACTTGTGTTTGTATTTGCTTGTATTTTCAGAAAGAAACCCTATATGAATTTGGACCAGAAAAGAAGCTGAGTGGTCACAGGGTGGGAGGGATGCCGAGGATGGGCGAGAAGAGGACAAGGGGGTTGATACTCCATTCCTTTAAGTATTTTCGGAGCCTCTTGACAATGTTCTCTCCTTTGAAATTCAAATAAATCAGTTAATTAAATAGAATACTACAATCCGTCATGGGACAAAGTTTTGATAAATGCTTCTTCAGTGAAAAAGAAAAAGAGAGAAAGAGGAGGGAGGGAGGGAGGGGGGATCGCTTTAAGTACAAACACACCCCACGCGGGATATGTGGGCAGCACTGACTGCGAATCAAGAAAGCCTCACCCAGGGGGGAGAACGCTTGCACCAAGATGCTCCCTGAAGCCCTGTTTGTGACACAAAGACTCAACCAACCCAAATGTCCATCCACAAGTGTCCGGATAAAAAAAGTTTGGGCTCAGTCACTTAACAAAGTACTTTGCAGCCACCGAAAATAATAAAGTGATTATCTACATACTGGTTGCTTTTTTTTTTTAACTGTTAAGTTAAAAAAAAGCAAGTTGTAGATTTTCTGTAGAACGTTGCCATGTTTCCATTAAGACAGCATGTGATTTACCTGTATCTGTACCTGGCTGGCCTTCCTTACCTGTGGAGCCACGTGCATTAGGGGCGGGATGATTCTCAGGGCTGGGGGTCAGGGAGCCCATCTGTGCGTGGTAAGATGCTGGAAGGCTGTACCCCACACTCATCATTTAGGGGAGCCTCTCATTCTAAACCGTGTGCTTACCATAACACGTTCAACTTCACACGAGCGTGCACTGCTTTTGCAGGAAGGAAAATACAACTACAAATAGAGATGCAACTCTGTGGTGTAGGAAAGCCTCAAAGATCCCGAAAACGAACAGTGGCTCCCTGGCGGGGGTTGGGGGGTGGGGTCCAGGGATACACTCTCTTATACACTCTCGTAAGGTCAGAATTTTTAAGGACCAACATTTTGTACTTCTGGGTGGCTCTTATCTATTTTTTCAAGATCAGGAACCAAAGCTGGTTGGGCAGGAAAGAAGGGAAACAGAGAGCTGGTCCAAGGCGTCCCAATCCGTCGGTGAGAAAACAGATCCTCTGACAACAAGCACTCCTGGGGCCTGCGCATCCCGGGCCGGCATCCAAGGCCGGGCCGGGGGGCCCCCTCCATGCCGCCCTGACTCTCCCACTGCCAGAAGGCCCCTGAGCAAGGCGCTGGCAAATGGATTAGGTGTCACATTTCCTCGTCTTACCCCGTCTCCCGCTGTGCCCACAATAACAGCCTCGTGGAACCCCTCCTGGGGCGACGCCTCAGCAGAACCCACGGGCCGGCCCTGCGCTCGCACCCACCGGGCCTGCCCACAGAGCTGCCGGGCAGAAACTTCTGTCCACTCTGGTGAGGGATCTGAGGCCCAGGGAGGCAAAGTCACTGCTTCACGCACAGCTGGTGAGCGGCAGACTGGCGTGTGAACGCGGGACCTGGAAAGCCTTGGGTGACCCTTTGTGTCACGATCTGTATTGGCCTCACCCCACTGTTTCATTTCTACCATGTCCCTGTCCAGGTTGGACCCTCTACTTTCTTTTTACAGATGAGGAAACTGAGGCACAGAGCCTCAGAGAAGGGGTTTGCCCTTCATCACTCAGTCTAAGAAGCCGAGGTGGGTTATATCCATATGCAACCAAAGTTTCAACCCCGTTAAGAGAATGCTCTCTTGGATGGAAAAGAGAGGCAAAAATAAGGATTTGTGTTCATATTTGCTTGTATTTTCAGAAAGAAACTCTATGGGAATTTGGACCAGAAAAGAAGCTGAGTGGTCACGGGGTGGGAGGGATGCCAAGGATGGGCGAGAGAGGGATAAGGGGTTGATACTCAGATTTCTTCCCCATCTTCAAGGTTCTTCGTTCACCACCGAGGAGCCTATTTGAAAGCTTGGGTGTCAAGCCAGACCTGGGTTCAAACCGTAGGTTGCCATTTGGTGCTGTGTGACCCGAGACAAGTTACTTAACCTCTCTGAGCCTGGGTTTTTTCCATCTGTACAAGACGATCAGGTCTGCCACTGACGTTGTGGGCGCCCTGCCCTGCCCAACACTCGAGTACTTGCCAATGGCAATGGTGTCCTGCTGGGGGGTAGTTTACTCTCCGCCACTGAGCGTGGCACCAGCCAGGATGGAAGAGTCTGGATGTCGATAGCCCCAGAAATAGCCTCAGGAGAGGGCAGAAGGGAACTGGAAAATAAATACGCCAGGTTCCTTGCCCCTGGGACAGGACAAGTCAGGGGTGATCTATGCCACTTCCCAGAGGTCTCTAGCAAGAAGGAGCCTCAGAGGCCACAGGGGCACCGTTCTCATCAGCCTCCCCCTTCCCTGCCTCACTTCTCCACTGGGATCCTGCCAGGGATCACCTTCTAAAATAACTACCTGCGGGACACCTGGGTGGCTCAGTCGGTTAAGCGTCTGACTCTTGATTTCGGCTCAGGTCATGATCACAGGGTCGTGAGATCGAGCCCCGTGTCGGGCTCTATGCTCAGCAGAGAGTCTGTTTGTCCTCCTTCTGCTGCTCCCCCAGCTCATGCTCTCTCTCTAATAAATAAATAAATAAATAAATAAAATCTTAAAAAATAAAAATAAAACAACTGCTTGCAAGGGTCTGCTTCTACGGAAACCCAAACCACCACAATCCCACAAAAGAGGGATTGCCATGAGACTCACATAAGATTGCTCCTTCACTCATTCAACAAGTATTCCTTTCATGTTCATAAAATGTCATCCATGCAGGATGCTGAATATGAGGGACAGGATAATGAACTGGAAACAACATATACTGGAACTGACAGTGGGTGCTCGATAAATGATCATCATCATTCTGGGCCAGAGGTTTCAAACTGGTGGCGCATGGACTAAATGGAGCCAGCACGCGTTAAGAACCAGCCGGACCTGGGCAGTAGCTGCCTCCGCCCCTCCCCCCCAGGAATGAGCTATTTGCCACAATCCCCACCACTGCCTAGAGTCCCACAACCAGCCTGACTCCATTCGTTTACATACCCACCTGGCCCACATGGGATGGGAGTTTGAGACCCCTGGCCTATGTGTCTAACCAACATTTTACAAAACCAAAACAGCCTTCCTTGCTCACCTTTTGACCGTCTCGAGTCCCCGACTCTCGCCGGCAGGGCCCCATTTTGGTCTCCTTGGCCTCAGAACTGTCTCCGGGGAGGCTGGACCTCCCTCTGGGTTGCTCTTGCCTCCTCTCTCTGGCTTCCTGCATGACAGACAGGCCCTCTCGGACTTTGGCAGGGGGCCCCTTCTCCGAATACGCCCTCTTGACATTCAGCGGTGACCTGCCACAGTCGTATGAGTGATCACCCCGCTGGACCACACTGTCCTCCTCTCCTCTCCCGATGGATTTCCTTGGGGTCCCTTTCCGCTGGTCAGTGGGAGAGGATCTGGCCAACACGCTGGCACCACTGCCCAGATCCTCCCAGGGAGTGGGCTTTGACTCGTCTGGGGAGTTCGGATACTTTGCACTCTGAGGTTTACTAACCAAATCCTTTCTGTCACCCTCAGGGGTTCCCAAAACTTGTCCCCGGGGACCCGCGGGGCCAGAAGAGGCCCCTGGATACTTTTCATTAGGAGCTGAGAGTGGCAGAGCCCACAGACGAGGGCTGAGTGTGGGGTTCGCGGCTGCCCCCGGGGCCTCTGCTGGCTGCTGGCCGGAGCCAGGACTGGAACCGTGGTTTGCTTCGGCAAAACTGGCTTGTTTCCGGAGACCCTCAGCTTCAGACCTCTCCTTCGAGCTCCTCCTTCTTGGGTCCACCCTGCCTTGCCGGCCGGGCCTCTCCACAGTCGAGCCGCTGGGCGCTGTGGGCGTACCCACCACTGACTCCTGGCCCTCCTGCTTCTTGTAGTCCGCCATCAGGGCGTCAATGTCGAGAACGCTGGATCTGTAGCCATCTTTGATTTTCCCTGGGACCCCCCTTCTGATGAGGAGATCGCTGGCTTCCAGGTGGCTTTGGGGGGCATTGCTGGGGGGTGTCCTGTTCCCACTATCCTTCCGATTGCTCTGAAAACCGATGCCATCTTCTGGTCCCCGGCGGATCCATAAAGCATCAGCATCCATGCTTCTTTCACTAGAAGGATCCAGAGTCCTGTACCCAAGAGGTGATGGGTGGTCTGCTGGCTTCGGAGGTTTTGAACAGCTTGCGCTATGGCGCTCTTTGCCCTTAGCCCAGTTGTTACTGCCCTTGGCCTCCAGTGGCTCTTCATGGTTAAGAGAAACCAATGTGGATGTTAGAGGATGAGAAGGAGGCAGGACTGTTTTTCTAGAATGTTCCGTCAAGTTTTCAGGCCCTGGCTTAACAACGCTCTTTGCTTTTTGAGTATCGGGAATCTGATACGTCACTGCAAAAAATGTCGCCCTGGGTTCCAAAGAGGACCCCTGCTTCACCGCTGGCCGAGTCGGGTCCTGGGAAGCACCTGGGCTCACCTCCTGGGTCTCCACCCTGTGGTGGGATAGCTCAGGTTTTCTTAAGGCACTGGTGGTGGGGCTCCAATGGTCTGTTCGTCTCTGCTCCACCTTCCAAGAGTTTTCTGGGGCCAGGAAGCTGAATTCGTCAAACTTCGCGTCGTGGGGCAACGTCCGCCGCCGCCACCTCTCGAACCTCTGGTCCAGGGGACCCGCCTTCTGCATCTTGGCCTCGGGCTCCGGTGCCTGGGCCGGCTGTGGCTCACCCTCACCAGCAGCCACAGCGAGGGGTCCCTTCTGCACCCACTCTTCTGGATGCGACCTTGCCCAGAAGTCAGACGGCTCGTCCTTACCCCTGGGAGGAAGATCCAGAGGGCACCCCCAGGGGGGACCCCTTTCTCCCGCTGAGCTGCAGCCTCCTGACTTGTTCCTGGCCTCATCAGGCCCCTCCTGCAGGGCCTCCCAGATGGCAGCCTGGGTGGCCCTCCCAGAGCTGGCTTGGGGGCCGCAGGGCCTGGCTGAGCGCTCGCTGTTGATCTCGGGGCCCGGTTCCGAGCCTTTCTCTTCACTGGCCACCACAGTGGCTTTATGCCAGTTCACGGTCACCCCACCTGTCCATTTGGGTGACAGGCAATTGCCCCCAAACGTGTCCTTCGGCTCTCGGAAGTCCGGCTTTGGCCCACTGACTTCATGAGTCCCTCGAGCTTCCCAAATCAAACTGGCCCTTTGGACAGACCCCGCCTGACCTCCCAGCCTGCACTCTGGGTCAGCAGGGGTGACCTCGTGGGACTGCTGTCTCTCCTTCGGTGAGAGCTGAGACCTGTCACTTCGCAGGGTCACGGCTTTTTCCTCCAACGCCGTGGAGACGGCCTCACTGTGCACACGCTTGCCCACCGTGTGCAGGATGTCATACTTGGGCTCGACCCTCTGGGATGGGGGAGGATTTTCGGAGCGTTGGAGGAAGGGGTTTTTATGGCGTTTTTCATCCAAAGGGTGTTCTTCCGGGAGGGGCACGTGATACTGTTTGGGTTCACCGTTCGAATGGGTGGTCCGTCCCCATTTCTCTGTATTGGGATTTTCAACCCATCTGGAGTTCTGTTTCGTGAGGTTTGTCTTTTCCGGCAGGTCCTTCCCTAGCCAAGAGCTTCTCTCGTGCCTGGGTCTGACTTCTGAGACATGGGCATCTGCCACATCTCTGTGGGGCGTGGCCGAGGGACAGTGTCGCGACTGGTCAGCCACTGTGTGTCTCTCCACGTGATGCTCAAACACTGTGGCCCACACAGTCTGGAAGCTTCCATCATCTTCTGGAGTGCTGTCAGAAGGGCTCAGAGCCCTCACCGAGCTTTTACCCCGACAGTTGCTGGGGACTTGGTTAGAACTGTCTTTCCACTCTGTCTGCCTAGACTTCTCCCGGAGCGAACCAGGCTTCCAGGGGCTTCTTGGGAGGGATGCTCCATCCACACCATGCCCTTCCTTTTGCTGAAAAAAAAAGAGAAACAATCCAACTTAAGTTAAGGGACTTGAAAGAGAAAGGAAGTGGTGAGATGATCAAAACAGCTGCTTTTAAAATCACAACTGTGAGATACCATAAAATTCCAAAGACTGAACACACCCAGTGTGGGTGAGGATGTGGGAAAATGGACACTCTTGGATACTGTTGGCAAGGACATAAATGGGTACGACTTTTGGATGGTTCAGTATACATGTCATGATCCTAAAATACTCATTTCCTTTTAATCTGGCCAATTTCCTCCCAAGACTCTTTCTTGGCCCAGATGCCCAAGTCTGGCTAAACAAGAGTGCTCGGGGAGCACTGCTAAGAGAGATAGCAAACGACACAGAAACAAACCTAAATGCCCACCGGTAGGGCTCGGGCTAAATGAGCTCCGACATAATCCAGACAATGGAATGCCACAGGGTGCCTGGATCCTGAAGGGGGGTGGCTCCTAACGTCACATCTGACAACACACAAAACACTGTGGTGTGGGTGGGAGAAAAGCAGACTGTGGAAGAGTGTATTTATAAAACAATACCCTTTCTAAACAACTGTGTGTGTACATGTATGCACGTGCAGATAAACAGCGGAGAAAAGATAGAAATCAAACTGTGAGTAAGGGAGTGAAGGGAGGACGAAGGCATGAGGAGGAGAACATCGTTTTTCCTCTTGCGCACTCAGTTCTGTTCGACTTCATAATATGCGTGAATTCCTTAGTCATTTCTTGGTCTAGAAAGAAGTCTACTTCAACAAGGTAAAGACTTAACCATCTAACCCAGCAATCCCGTTCCTGGGGAGATACCCAAAAGAAGTGAAAACAGGGGTTCAAATAAAGACTTGCATACCGATGTCTACTGAAGTACGATGCACAATCACCAAAAGGTGGAAACCACCCAGATGTCCACCAGAAGAAGAACAGATACCCAAACTGTGGTCTATCCATACAGTGGGACAGTATGCAGGCATAAAAAGGAACAAAGTACTGATTTATGCTCCAATGGATGAACCTTCAAAGCATTATGTTAACTGAAAGAAGCTAGACACAAAGGGATAGGTGTTTTGTGATTCCATTTATATGGAATGTCCAGAATAGGCAAGTCTATAGGGACAGAAAGTAGACTCGTGGTTGCCAGAGGCCACAGGTGGGAGATGGGAAGTGAATGGCTGGCTCAGTCAGCAGAACGTGTGACTCTCGATCTCCAGGTCGTGAGTTCGAGCCCCACGCTGGGTGCAGAGATTACTTAAATTGAAAAAAATAAAAATATTTTAAAAATTTTTTAAAATTAAGAAAAAAATAAAAGTAAATAAATTCTGGAACTAGATGGTGGTGGTGGTAGTACAACACTGAGAATACACTTCATGTCACTGAATTATTCACTTTAAAATGGTTAGGATGGGGGCGCCTGGGTGGCTCGGTCAGTTGAGCATCTGACTCTTGATTTCGGCTCAGGTCATGATCTCAGGGTCCTGGGATCGAGCCCCATTCAGCGGGGAGTTTGCTTGTCTCCCTCTCCCTCTGTCCCTTCCCCACCTCATGCTCTCTCTCTCAAATAAATAAATCTTAAAAAAATAAATAAAAATAAAATGGTTAAGATACATACAGGGCCACAGTTTGCTAATCTCTACTGCAGATGATGGAATGCCATTAAAGAACTGAAAAAATATTTTCATTTGAAGTTTTTGTTTACATTTGATTACATAAAATTTGCATAAATAATACATGAATCCATTCCCTCTAAACAATACAAAGCTCAAGTCCTTTTTGAGACTTCAAATATCCAAATACCAGGGCCCTTCCTGGATAACAGCTGTTATCAATGGGGAGCAGTATATCCGTGAAGAACTTTCCAGAACTTTCTCCTAGTATGTGTGTGTGTATTTTTATATATGTGTGTATACATATGTATGAAGACTTTTTAAATTTAAAAATATATGCATTGTTCTTAAAAAAATGAAAATTGTATATTTTATGTTATGTGTCTTTTACTACAATAAAAATATTACCGACAGAAAAATCTATTTACAGAGATCAAATCTCTGTATTAAATAAAGCAAGGGCTCCTTTATTAACTTTCATTTCTTTAAAGTTTTCTCACACATACAAAATTATAGAGAAAATAATAAATTCATCCCAACCCATTCCCTCAATTCAAGGACAACTAGCAGTTTGTCCCACTTGCTTCACAGGGTTCTTTTTGTTCTTGTTGTTACCACTATACCATTTTAATGTGAATATAAGAGGCTTTACTTCAGCCAGACCCTCTCTCAACGGCTTTCAAAGAAGTGACTCAGAACATCCAAGGATAAAAAGCAGGTCAAACCCCCGCCCCCAGGAGTGGTGGCACTGCCCTTCAGATCCAGCTCCCGGGGTACAAACGCACTTGCCACCAAGCTCTGGTGTTTAAAAGTCCGCATAAATGTCTTAAAAAGTGAAACTACACCTACCATACTACCCAGCCATTCCTAGGCATCTACCCAAGAGAAAAGGCAATAGATAGCCCTTACAAAGCCTTGCCCAGAAATGTTCAGAGCAATAGCTCCAAAATGGGAAACAACCCAAATGTCCATCAACAGGGCGAAGAGATAAACAAATCATGGTCTACCCACACAATGGAATGCTACTCAGCTACAAGAAGGAATAAACTATTGATAAACATGCATACAGCATGACACAACTCAAAGTAATTATTCTGAGTGAAAGAAGAGAGATCAAAAAAAAAAAAAAAAAAAAAAAGCACTGGTCGCATTTATAGAAAAATCTAGGAAAAAATCTAGAAAATGCAAACTGAGCCATAGGAACAGAAAGCAGATTGGTGGCTGTTTGAGGGTAGGAGGAGGGGCCAGGAGTGGTTACAAAAGAAGAAACTTGCAGGTGCTGGAGATGTTCTGTATCTTGATGGTGATACATTTTTGCCCAGTGCACATGTATATGTCAAAACTCATCCATGCACACTGGAAATGGGTCCAGTTTCCTGTACATCAATTATACCTCAAAAAAAGCTGTTTTAAAAAAATTAAAACCCCGCAGGAGGCATCAACCACAAATGGGTTAGACCTAGTAGTTATTTTATGAGCTTCTCCTTATTAAATAAGATTAAATAAAAATACTTTTAAGCAATTTAGTTGCTGGTAGTTTCCCTCCTTCTGCTACTGCTAGGTGACAAGCCAAGGTAGGGAAGGGAACAGGGACCATACTGAGGGAACCTGAAGGAGTTTCTATGAACAGTTTTAACCTAAATTTTAATTTCTTAATAAAGCAGGCATTCGTACGTAAAAAAGCCAGGTCCCTCTTGCTCTATGCACAGGAAAAAAAAATAAAACCTGGCAATTACATTTGTAAACAATATTTAACACTAAGGAGTGCAGAATCACAAACCCAAAAGGGACTTGAAAAGTCCCGGCATTAAAGGAAAAAAAAAAATGTTTCATTCTTCATGAGAGGCTTCTGATTCTTTCCTGGGCTCTTTTTCCAGTAAGGGAAGCTACCCACTGGAAAACAAGATGTGCCAAACCCGGGGGCTCTTTACCTTTTCTCCAGGTTCCTTAGGAAGCTCGCCACTTAGCTCAGAACACTTCTCATACTTGACTTCATTGCTTGACGCTGGACTCGAAAACCTGGTACAGAGATCCACGTTACTTGTTTGGGGCCAGAATCTGTGACTCCCTCCAGCCCACACCCTGTAACTAGCTCACGAACCCAGGGGTGAGATTAGCATTGAGATCAACAAAGCAACACCGCCTGGTTTGCTCTGAGAAAAGATGCGTCCTTTCCGTTCGCCAAACCCAGAAGGGCCCGGTGGGGGACGGCTTACCTTAAACACAACATCGTTGGGGCACCAGGAGCCCCAGGCTTGGGTGAAGAGACCTGGGTGTCAGTCCTGGCTACACTGCCTCCCCACTGCAGGAGCTTGGGCTGCGCTCGTGACTTCACCTGAGCCTCTGTCTCTTCATCTATAAAACGGGGATAATTAACACCTCCCCATTGTCTTTTGCTACCCAAGGCCCTAATAGCTATGTGAGGGCGTTTAGGGAAGAGTAAAGATGCCCCAGGAGGGATAATTAATGGTTGTTGTTAGCAATCCCAGGCACACCAGAAGCCCCACCACAGACCTGCCACGGGACTCGGGGGTGGTGGGTCGTCATGGAATGTGTGGGGGCACGGGCCTGTCGCTGCCTCTCTGGGTAAGCTTGGCCAAGTCATCGCCCCTCCCTGGGCCTCAGTTTCCCCACTTGTCAAGGGGAAGAGAAAGAAAGGGTATTCTGGTGCTAGAATGTTCCCATCTCCGAAGAGCTCTTGGAATGGATGTCTAATGATGAATTCGGGGCTGGGGACTGCAGAGACAAGGGAGGGGAGAGAAATAAACCACTTCACCTGGTCCCACTCTACAGTGCTGCAGGGTCTGCCTGCCGGGAGGCATGAGGCCGTGGGTGAGTTATTCCCACACTCAAGCCTCAGTTTCCCCATCTGTCAGATGAGAATAATCCGAGGCACTGGGAGGACACGGGAAAAGGTGTGTGAGGTCCCTGGGATGGGCGCCTCTTTCTCTGCTATCTTAACTCGGGCCTGGCTGCACATGACAATCACTTGGGAAGCTTTTGCAAACAACCAAGATATGAACCTCCTCCCCAGACCAATGGAATCAGAATCTCGAGTTTGTGGGGGAGGGGTGCCCCAGGCCTTGGGATTTTGTTCCAGATGCTTCTCTCTCTGCTGACAGCCACTGGTCTGACCGTGGCCCAGCTGGCTGCCCTGGTTCCCAGGGCCCAGAGGTGACCCCTGGAAGCTCCGACCTGACAAAGGTATATCAGTGGCATGCGTATCATTAAGGACCTGGTGGCCACACCCAGTGGCATCTCCCTGTTGAAGCCAGGAAGCCACTTGTGGGAAAGCAAAAGAGCAAGAGATAGCAGAGGCCCGCTGAGCTTAGAAAATCCTCAACTAACAGGATTCATCGTGTCGTTTGGAGCTACCACGTAGTGATGGCTTCCCGTGGGCAGAGTGAGTCACAGTGTTATCTGTGAGCCTTTGCCTTAATCCTTCAAGGAAGGGTTGCGTTTTAAAGACAAAGAAACCAAGGCTCAAAAGGGGAAGGGACTCCCTCAAGCTATCTTGACCCATTTGATTTTACTTGGGGGCCACTCATGGAGGCTCAGGCCATAGAGTAATGTCCTCAGGCTTCTGGACAGGCAAGCTGAGCCAGGGACCCAGGCTGTGCTGGAGTTACATGGGGCTCTGGACTTCCTCACGGTACTTCACCTCTCCTATCCGCTTCTGTGAAATGGGCACGATACCTCCCACTGCAAAGTGTAAAGAGGAGAAAGGACAAGGAAATGGAGCTGCCGGCATACACCGAACCTGGAGGGGGGCTGTGTTACCTCTCTGCACCTCCGGTCTTTGTCTGAGAAATGGAAGCTAAGGCCACCTCCTCTTAGAGGCTGTGGGTAAATTGAGAGGGAGGGCTGTAAGGTGCCTAGCGTGGAGCCTGGCACCCAGTTCCCTTTCCTGAGGGGCCTCTGGTAGGTGGTCTGAGGCAGCTCAGGGCTGAGCGAAGCCCGTGGAACATTCCCACTTACAGTTTGGTCAGATCCACCGACAACGGCCGTGCCTGGAAAGTCTTCCTCCTGATCTCCAGCTTTGCCTCGGAGCTCTCGGCAGCCCAGCCTTTGATCCGCTCCTGGACGCTCACACCCACTTTCTCAGGCTCTGGGGCAGCCGACGGGGGCTCAGGGGTGGCCGGTGGAGGTCCAGATTCTGCTGCCAAGGCCAAGATGCTCTCCTCCCCAAACAGGCTGATGCACTTCTTGACGCTGCCCCTGGGGGCCCATCCTCCCTCCAGCCGGCTTTCCCCGTCAGCTGCTCTGCTCTTGACCTCGGCAAATTCTTGGTCTTTTCCCAGTCTGGGTGAGGGGGACAGGGGCACCTTCTCCGGCTCCCTGAGCAGTTTGGCTTTCTCTTCCCCGGGATGCTGGTCATCCGTGGGGGTGTCCCTGGCTGAGCCCCCTGCAGTTCTGAGGCTGCCCATCTCCGCCTGCTTGAAAAGCACCTTCTCCTTCTGTTCTCGGGTCTTCCTGGCTACCTCCAGGAAGTCTGAGTCTGAGTCACGAAGGCGAAGGTTTGCTCTGACCAAACACTCCATGTCCACTTTGGGCTCCGGGTCGGCCCTCTCCAGCCCCCGAAACTGGACAGTGGAACCTGTGGTGGCCTCGTCGGCCACCTTCTTCAGCAAGGCCTCTTTGCTCTCAAACCGGGCCGTGAGGTCCATGGACAGAGGCCTGGGCTTCCTCACCCATGTCTTCTCAGGCGGAGTAGGGGGCGCCTTCCCCATCGTGGCCACCCCGCCGGGGCCTGGCTTCTGAGGCTGAATGGAGTCGATGAAAATGGCCGACACAGGCCTTCTCCTCAGGCGAGGCTTGGGCTCCAGAGCGGGGTCCCCCGTGTCCTCCACACTCCTGGCCTTCCACAGAGTCTCATTTGGGCCTGTCTCCTCTTGGGGGGCAGCTGGCTTGATGTCCTGTGACAGGGAGGCCGGTCGGGGAAGGGTCCCAGGCTTTCGGGCAGGCAGGGCAGGCTTGACGGCCACCTCGGGTCGGGAGCCCAGAGCGGGCTCCTGACACACACCCGTGGTGGCCTCCCGAGCCCCCTCACTGATCCCCTTTCCCAGAGCGGGGCCAGCTTTGGTGGTTTCAAAGACAATCATGGTGCTCGATCGGGGCCGTGGGAAGGTGGCCTTGTTGAACAGAGATGAGCTTCTCCTCAGGCCCTCCCCGTTCCCCACCTCCTGCCCCACCAAGCTGGGCATCTTCTCACTCAGGTCCTTTGCCACCACGTCCTGGGAGCGCCCACAGGGAGGAGACAGGCTAGTTGGGCTGGGCCCCAAGGATGGGACAGGGGATTTCACGTCCGGGGCCTTTTCCCTGCAGAAGGGCTTGGGGGCAAGTCTGGGCAGTGGCAGTAAGCGGGCCGGGCTCCTAAGGGGGCTTTTTCCTTCCAAGAGCAGCGCTGAGGGCGCCCCGGGGGCATCGCCGGCCTGGCAGAAGTAGGTCCGCTTCAGGGTCTCCTCCTTGGAGATCTCGCTGAGGCCTGGCACTCCTGTCAGGGAAGTTATGGAACCGACCTCGACCCGAGTCGCCATGGCTACAGCTGTGGATCCATGGGGATTAAGAACATCCAAACTAGGGAAGCAACCACTAAAAGGAAAAAAGCAAAGGAGAGGAAAAAAATAAACTTAAATCTCAGTGTCTGAGTCTAAGCAAAGCGTTTTGGGGGAATGGGCCTGGGAGGCCAGAGCCCTGGGTGCTGGACGACCACTCTCCACCGACCTCACTGGGGAAGCCCGGGGCCGGCCTCTCCACCTCTCTGAACTCCGGGCCATCTCAGAAGTTGGTTCCAGCCCCAACGGTCGGGAAAGGGTGGCGACATTCTCTGGGACCTTCCCCACTCAGCTAGTCTCAAGGCCAGCTCTTAGTAAAAAGGGATTATCTCTGCTATACAGAGAAGGAAACCAGCTCAGAGAGGCCAAGGAACGGCCTGATGTCACTTAGAGAGTAAGGGGCAAAGTCGGGATTCGAACCCAGGTGGGACTCCAAACGCACACCACACACCCCCAGCATAGGCTCTGGGGAGAGCACCCTCACGTCGCCTCACTCCTGTTACCCCCAAGTCATTTCCCATTTCGGAGCCTGCTCACATCAGGCATCCCCGCTGACCCTCCTCACAACCCTGTACTGAGCACCAAGCACAAGGAGGGTAGGGGACCAGGCCCAGCACACACAGCTACCAAGAGCTGGAGTCCCTGAGGTCACAAAGTTGGTTAGTGGTCCCCAGCCCCACTAGACATCCCTTATCTCCATCTTCCCACACACACCCTTCCAGATGCCTTCGAGCAAAAAGCCATTTTTTTTTTTCACTCCACCTGCTGTTCTTCTTGGTTTGCCTTTGGGTTCTTTTCTGTCGAACACCTATTCCGCGCTGGCTGCCTTCAGAGCTCACCAGGAGCAGGGCCTCAAGGTAAGCCAGGCGCTTCATACGTTTTATAAATCACATCCTCTTTATAACCCTATGAGGTGGGTATGATAATCATCAGACCGCATTTTACAGCGGCTCCGGCATAAGCCCCTTGTTCATCCAGCTAGGAGCTCTGTCCTCTCTTATAAATCCCGCACAACCCTGAGAAGCATGGGTCATCACTATCACTATGAGGACGAAGAGTAAGGGCCCAGAGAGGTCACCTGACTTGCCACATCACACAGCTGAAACTCGACCTCATGTCCTCACCCCACTCAACCAGGCCTTCTTAAACATCACATCATATTCCTTTCTGGTCTGAAAAAGTGCCAGACAAGTCGCTGTTCTTGATCCCCCCACACACACCAGCCTGCCCCCACTTTCATGCCCATGTTCTCTGTCCCTGCAAAGGCTGCCCCAAGCCTGCCCCCATCTAGATGGACTAAAAGTAGAAGGTATTTCAGTTAACCGTGAGCCTCCTGCTTCCCTTCCTGGGGCCCCACTCTGCTGCCCCCGGCTCTGACTCACTCAGCAGCCTGCAGGAAAGAAAGGCAGACAGATTTTGATATTTTCTCTTCCTTACACGCTCGATGGTGCTAACAGATTTCTTCTCCCCAAAACCAGATAACGCTGTCTAGACAGCGTTAGAGGCAACAGAGAGGGAGAGATGCGGAGAATCGGAGAACGGCAGAGTTGTAAGGTATATCGGGTCCTGCCCCAAATCAGGACCGTTCACCTTCAGAGCCAGTCCCCACGACCTCTTGGAAACCCTGCTCTGGGATCCACACACACGCACGTGTAGCCCAGACATGAGACACAGGGCAATAACGGGATCCAAAAGGCAGAGAGAAAATTCCCTGGCAGAACCCGCAGGCGCCCTCCACCTCCTGGACACTCCAGGCCCACCTACCTGGGCTGGCCGGCCCTGGCTGGAGATGCGTGCCTGCCCGACAAAGCCAACAGTGTCCTGTCTCATGGCGAACGGGGCTGGCTGCACCCTCCCATGGCAGAAGCGGGTGGGGGAAGGAAGGCTCGCCCCTCCCCACCCCGGGGCTGTTTCAGTACGTCTGGGAGACACAGGACCACAGCCTCAGTTCCGGAAGTATGTGCACAGACAGCACAAAAGCTTTGGAATTCCAACTGCATCCGTTAGCATCATCTCCAGCTTGGAAAACGCACACTCCTTGTGGCTTCTCAATACTGTAGCAGAAAGAGGGCTGAGTCCACGCTGGGTGCTCAATAAAAATCTCCCCCATTCCTCTGCTACATGTTTACTGAGCACCTACCACGTGCACAAAGATGAACAAGAAAAATTCCCTGCGTGCAGGGAACTCGCCGTCTTGTGTAAGAAACACACACACACATGCACACTGAAGCAATTACAACTCTGGGTAATAAACACCATGGTATATAGAGGGGGATGTGGGGGCACAGGAATAGTATTCACTGCTTAGGATTGGGAATGGTGATCCCGGAAGACTCCCTAGGCTGAGAGGTGACACCAGAGAACTCCGGTGCTGGCTAATTTGGGAGCTGTTTCTCCTGGCTCAGAAGAAGTATTTGAACATTGCAACTGTTGGAAGTCCTGAAACGCAGCCTCAGGACCTTTGCACATGCTGTGCCTATTTCCGGGATACCCTTCTCACTCACACACAGACACAGGCCCAGCCCTCAGAACACAGCTCCAACATCTCTGCCCCTACCAACACACACACACACACACACACACAACCTGGTACAATCTTCATTTTACATGTCCATGGAGCACCAGACATCCTCAGCAGGACTCATCATAGTTACACGGTTGTATTGAATGCCGCGTGAGCCTTCAGTCTTTCCCATCCAGTGGCAAGCCCCCAGAGGGCACCCTGAGTCCCCAGAAGCGAGCACGGCGGCCTGGCCTATCATAGCTCTGAGTACATCATTGTTGAGTATATACATAAAATAATGGTTGGTGGAATGAAGAAATAGGTGAATGAAGAGACCTTCTTCTGCTCCCCAGGCTCCTAAGATTCTGAATAAGGACAGGTACCGTGAGTTTCATGACACGAAGCAATCGAGGACACAGGAAGAGTTACTCTGGCTCTGGCAAGCTGGGTAGTGGCCATCGGTCAGTTGCTACTGGATGACCGAACCCAAGAGCTGGAAAAAACTCAGCTGGGAGCTCAATCTGCCTACCTCACCAAGAGCACCCCGCCCCTCCCCATTGTCTCTGGACTACAGGGAGGTGCTCTACTGCCCCGGATAGGCCCTGGTCAGAGACACCTGCCGTGATCACATGAACCCCACACTGTCCTGCCCTGTCGCCCGCTCCTCTGCCCAAGCATGGAATGAACGGTTCTCTGCACAGCTTGTCCCGGGAAGGAAGTCATCCAGAGCAACCACTGGCAAATTAGGATCGACGGTGCACGCGTGTTGCCCTACTCTGGGATCCTTGAACCCAGCTCACTAGCCACCCCGCAGGGAAGTAAAGGGGGAAAGAAGACTCTTGGTCCGTACTCCTCTTAACCGGAACAGTGGCTCTGTTATCTGGAATCTGCATCACATCTTGGGCTTCCTCTCGAGTTTCCATTTAAAATGCCTCGCAAATACCGGGTATGTAAATATGGCTACACCAACGAATCCATGAATTAATGAATCCATCAGTGAACAAAGTGGGGGGAAAGAGACGGGTTTGGTTTTTTTGTTTTTTGGGGTTTTTTTGTTTTTTGGGGGTTTTTTTTTTGAACCCCTGCAATCAACAGCTAAATAACATTTTGAAGTCTCTCCCAAACCTAGAAACACAGGACTCTCAGGGCTTCACTTAACCTGTTGTAAAAAACACAAGGAAACTGATTGAAATGTGCGCCTTAAAACCTTACTTTAAATGCATCGCATATGTCATGCTTAATTTAAGACATGTCGGTCTCTTCCAAAACACTTCAGAAGCTCGCTCACACAGAGGCCAGCTGCTACGCCTTGCGTGGCCTCACTCGCTCTTTGTAAATGTATGAGCTCTACGGTCAGAGCCAAGCAAACCAGAGCTCCCTGAAGAAGGAAGGGGCACGGAGTGCGAGCCACCTCTCTGGTCGTATCTGTATGAATCATCATGGGGGCGGGGGGCGGCATGGGGGACAAACAGGGAGCAGGGCTGATCTGGGAGGTCAGGGGGCCACGGTGGCCCAGGGGGCAGAGGACCCCAGTCTAATCTCCAGTAATGGGGACAGCAATGGGTACGTCCCTGTCACTGAACCTGCCATGTTTACAGGCTGGATCTCCCTGGGTGGATCTGCAAAGTCTGAAATGCCCATTTCCTGCAACTTTATGCCAAGAAGCCCATTTTCTTGGGAACTGAGGCACTAAGGCCCAGAGTGGCTGAAATTTGGCAGGAGTCATTCATCAGAGCATCTGTCCGTCCATCCAGCCTTCTGACTCCCCTGCAAACCAGGCTCTGGGCTTGGTGCTGGGAGGGGGAGGGGGGTGCAGCCATGTCGCTCATAGCCTCCTCCCCCCCCGACAGAACCACACAGGGAGAAGGCAGGAGAAGCACCTCCATTCAAAACCAAACAGTTTGGCAGCTTTTCTCTCAGATTCACAGGCGTTGATTCGGTCTAACAGCTGCTGCAGATCTTTCGTAATTACACCCTTAAATCCGATCTGGGAGCTCACCAGCCATTCACTCAGCCGTCTCTGGGTGCCGCTTCCTGGGAATGCCACCATCTGCTGAGGGGTGCAAGCCAGTCCTCACGCCTTCCGGTGTCTTCCGGAATGCGACCTGGCCTCCCAAATCTGCAAAGCCACCCTGCGCGGGGCACCGCGTCAGGTGCCAAGGACATGCCCGTGGCCTCCCCAGAGGGCAGGGCCCCTGCTGGCAGGGGCCCGATGGCTAATGGCACTGGAGTGAATGCGTCCTCTCCTCTCCGTCCCCATGGCGACGGCCCTAGCTCGTTCGCTCGTTCATTCATCCGTTCATTCACGCCAATACGCAATTGTGGAGCACCTACCATGTACCAGGCTCTGGGCCAGGCGCTGGGGACACGGAGGTGAAGAAAACATGTGGCCATGTCCCCTGTCCCCCCCGGAGCTGGTCGTCAAGAAGACAGGAGCAAACAACATAAATAAGCAAGAGACATAGAGAGTTAGACCAGCGACAATAAAGAGGGGAGGGGCCGGGGGAAAACTTCACGAAGAAGGGACACGGAAAATCCGCCTCCTCGCTGACATTTCTGTCTCTGCTGGAGCCTCCCCCAATCTACCCCAGCAGCGCCGGGGGGAGGCTCTGACATGCAAGCACCATCACGCCACGCGTGTCAAAGGCCTTCCCTGAGATCCGGCAGGACCGGATCCCCGTCACCTCCTCCCTGTCCATCTGTCCACCTCTCACACGCACGCATGTACTTACTTCAGCACAATGAACCCCCGGACAGGTCACAAGACAACGCCACGCTCTTCCTCGCCCCCACACCTCTCCACTGCCATTGCCTACCACCTGACTAATCCCTAGTCATCCCTCAGTCCTGAGCGCCAAAATGCCACCTCCTACAGGAAGCCTTCCCTGATGTCCCAGGGCAGCTTCTGGGGCCTCCTCTGTGCTGTGGCATCTACGTCTCGGCATTTCTGCCTGGCCCAGCACTGATAACACACGTGATGACTGCCTACTTCATACTCCACCAGACTGGGCAGTCCGGGGTCCTGGGTCCAATTCATAGCTGTGTCCCCAGGGTCTGAGAGCAGAAGGGACATAAAGCCAGTGTGCAAAAAAGTATCTGAAGGGAGAGCATCCCTGAGAGAAGAGAATAATAGCATCCAATTAGGCATGGCTGTGGGAAAACTGATAACGCTCATCTGCTCCCAGGGCCAACATCAGTTATAAAAGCAATTTGGCAATATTCACTCTCAACTACTATTTTTTGAGGCTCCATCAAGAGTCAGGCACCAGACTACGTGACTCCGTGTACCTTCTGCCCCCTCCCATTTAATACACTCAACAACCTTGTGCCTCTCAAATTACGACCACCATTCTAGAGATGAGGAAAACACAGTTTTGAAAATGAGCCGGATCACATGCTAAGGAGGGGCAGAGCTAGGGTTGAAATCTGCTGCCTATAAATCAAGTGTTTTTCCCCAATATACTCACCCCCAAAGCACACATTTCTTTTTGATTCAGTAACCCTGCTTCTTTTTTCCCCCAAAGGTTCTATCTATCTATCTATCTGTCTATCTATCTATCTATCTGACAGAGGGGCTGTGGGAGGGAGAGGGACAAGCAGACTCTGCACTGAGCGCAGAGCCCAATACGGGGCTTGATCCCACGACCCTGAGATCATGACCTGAGCTGAAATCAAGAGTTGTACGCTCAACCGACTGAGCCCCGCAGGTGCCCCCCCCAGTAACCCTGCTTCTAAAAACTTATCCTACAGAAGGAATCTAAGGGAAGAGCAAGCCACCTACAAAAAGATGTCCATTACAGTGTTACCTATGGAAGCAGAGTCATAACCACCCCTACCTAGACTTAGGGTGATAACCCCTATTTGAAAAAACCCAGGTCTCACATGCCATTTGAAATGTCACAAAAGTTGCAACGTCAGCAGGCAGACCAGACCTCCAGGTCCAGCCAGCCCAGAACATCACGAGTGGCAGAAAAATCCTGTCCCACTACAGAAGTAGGTCCTGCTGTGACCTCCAGCTTACAGATGAGGAAGACAAAGCTGGAGCAGTGAAGTGACCTGCCCAGGGGCAGCTAGAGTTACACTGACTCCACACTCCTCCCTGTCAGATTTCTTCCGAAGTCCACATGGGCTTAACTAGAATAACTGCTGTTTTTTTTTTTTAAAGGACTTCAGATGTGCTTTTTTTTAAAGATTTTATTTATTTATGAGAGAGAGGGGGGAGCAGAAGGATTGACACAAGGGCGCCTGGGTGGCTCAGTCGGTTGGGCGACTGCCTTCGGCTCGGGTCCTGATCCTGGAGTCCCGGGATCGAGTCCCTCGTCGGGCTCCCTGCTCGGCGGGGGGTCTGCTGCTCCCTCTGACCCTCCCCCCTCTCATGTGCTCTCTGTCTCTCTCATTCTCTCTGTCTCAAATAAATAAATAAAATCTTTAAAAAAAAGAAAATAAAAGGGGGGAGGGACAAAGAGAACAGCAGACAAGCCGCCGAGCCGGGAGCCCGACGAGGGACTCGATCCCGGGACTCCAGGATCAGGACCCGAGCCGAAGGCAGTCGCCCAACCGACTGAGCCACCCAGGCGCCCTTGTGTCAATCCTTCTGCCTTCCCCTCTTTCCAAAAAAAAAAAAAAAAATTTTAAAAAAAAAAAAAAAAAAGAAGGATTGAGATAAGCAGACTCTGTGCTAAGCGTCAAGCCCAATGTGGGGCTGGGTCTCAGGACCTTGAGATCATAACCTGAGCTGAAACCGAGAGTCAGACGCTCAACCAACTGAGCCACCCAGGTGCCCCTAGAATAACTGTTTTTTTTTTTTTTTTTTTTTTTAGGATTTTTTTTTTTTTATTTATTTGACAGAGAGAGACACAGCGAGAGAGGGAACAGAAGCAGGGGGAGTGGGAGAGGGAGAAGCAGGCTTCCCGCTGAGCAGGGAGCCCGATGCGGGGCTCGATCCCAGGACCCTGGGATCATGACCTGAGCCGAAGGCAGGCGCTTAACGACTGAGCCACCCAGGCGCCCCTAGAATAACTGTTTTTTATGATGTTCAGATGTAAAGGACACTTCACACCCATTAGGATGGCTATTATAAAACACCAAAAAACAAAAACAAAGAACGGAACACAAACAGTGCTGGCAAGGATGTGGAAAAATTGGAAACTGTATGCACCATTGTGGGAATATAAAATCGGGCAGAGGCTGTGGAAAACAGTAGGGCAGATCCTCAAAAACCGAACACAGAATTACCATATGGCCCAGCATTCCCACCCCTGAGAGCAGGGAGCGGAACAGAGACCTGCACGCCAGTGTTCAGAGCAACATTATTCACAATAGCCGGAAGGCAGAAACAACCCAAATGTCTACCAATAGATGAATAAACAAAATGTGGTATCTCCAACACAGTGGAATATTATTCGACCTTAAAAAGGAAAGATATTCTGACGCGTGCTAAAACATGGATGAGCCTTGAGGACGTTATGAGAAGTGCAGTGAGCCAGTCACAAAAACACAAATACCGCATGACCCCACTTACAGGAGGCACCTACAGCAGTCAAATTCATCGGGACAGAAAGTAGAATGGTGGGTGCCAGGCGCGGGGGTAGAAGGGAACAGGGAGTTAGTGTTTAATGGGGACGGAGTTTCAGTATGAGCTGATGAGAAAGTTCCAGAGCCAGATGGTGGCACTGGTTGCACAACAGTGTGAATGTACTTAATGCCACTGAACTATACACTTAAAAACAGTTAAGATGATAAGTTTATGCTGTGTTTTACACTTTAAAAAAAAAAAGCAAGAAACTAAACACGAATGTAAAGTAAATCTACTGCTGAAGCTCTAATGACCACGTGACTCAGCTCATGGGGACCTGTGTCCTTTAGGCAAATCTCCATTAAAGGCCCTCATTAAAGTCTACCCTGGGCTATGCCCTCTGACCCCGGGAATGGGGTGGGAAGCAAAGGAGACCCCGATCACAATGAGTCACAGACACAGTCACGTGGAGGAGGGGGAAAGGAAAGACCATAAAATCTGCAGGGTGTCCTGATGGGGGGCAGAAAGTAAGGCTATAGAAGCCCAAAGGAGTAGTCAGGGAGGTCTTCCTGGAAGAGGTGACGTCTCCATGAACCTGGTAGGAGTCAGCCAAGCGGAGAAAGCCAGCCGAGGAGAGAGCATGTGCACAGGCCCCAAGATACTGGAGAAACAGTCCTACGGTGCGAGCCTATTCGTTGGCCCTCCTTGGGGCAACGTGGGGCTCTCTTGGGGGAAAGTCTGGGAGGCACAACTTTCTAAAACTCATGAGTTTTGTTAACCCGAGTCAGAATCACACTGGAGAATACAAAACACTGGTCTGGGAGTCAGAACTGGTATTCCACACAGTCTGGTTGACCTGGAACAGACCAGACCCCTCGCACTCTTACAAGTGCCCAGGTGTGGAGATAAATTATTCCGTCATCCTACTTTTTTTGTAGTTAATTGTGGTAGGAATCACGTAACATAAAATTCTTCATTTCAAAGCACATAACACAGTGGCATTTGGTAAGTTCACAACATTGTGCCACCATCCCCTCTGTCTAGTTCCAGAACATTTTCATCAAGCCCAAAGGAGTCCCCGAACCCCGTAAGCAGTCACTCCCCACTCCCCTTCCCCCTTGCCTCTGGCAACCACCACTCTTGCTTTCTGCCTCTGTGAATTTGCCATTTCTGGGTATTTCACAAAAATGGAAATCACACAGTACACCCCTCGTCCTGGATTTGGTCTCTGTTCCGCCACTGACTTGCAATGAGAGCTTAGGCAAGTCCCTGCCTCCCTCTGAGCCTCAGTTTCCCCACTAGCAAAACAAGAGGTTGAACAAGGGGTCACTCAATTCTCTGGGATTTTAAAGAGTCTGCCATTCTGACTCGGCTCAACCCCAGGCTCTTCGGGGCTGCATTATCCACTTCTCTCTGCACTTGGCCCATGGTCCGCCATGCAACCAGCTTTCTGGATCCTGAGATGTGTGTTCTAAATCTCCGTCATTCCTGGGGTGCCTGGGTGGCTCAGTCGGTTAAGCGTCTGCCTTCGGCTCAGGTCATGAGCCCAGAGTCCTGGGATCGAGCCCCACGTCCGGCTCCCTGCTCAGCAGGAGCCTGCTTCTCCCTCTCCTCCCCGTTCATGCTCTCTTCTTGCTATCTCTGTCACTATCTCTGTCTCTCTCTCTCTCTCAAATAAATAAAATCTTTTTAAAAATAAATAAATAAATAAATCTGCACGATTCCTTATAAACAAGTGGTGCTCTGTAAAGGGTTGTTGAAGGACTAAATAAAATTCCTACCCCCCTACTGAGGAAAGGAGTTAGAGCAAAGCTTCCTACTGAGTGTGCACTATCTCTTTAAGAACTGCCTTAATTAGCATAGGCTGGACTTCTGTGTCAATTTCAAGTTCCCGTGGATTCCAGTTCAGCACACCGGGGCTATCCAGGCTCTGGGATCCAGAGGAACAGTTTGAGGGGCCTTTCTCCAAACTTGCCCTGGAGCACCAGATATGGGTAGGACACCTTCCCACCCAAACCATCACCCAAACTGCTTCGGCCCAACACCCCTTGGCCAGGTGCAAATGCTGATCTGGAGAAAGAATGGTACAACTTATCTTTACGCCTCTATTTAAACATCCGCCTTTTCAATCCTCATTAGCCTGTTCCTTCCTACTATTTGTGCTATTTCTGGACTGACTGAAGCACACACTGAAGCCATTAATCAAGCTGCTTTTTTTTGTTTGTTTGTTTTTCTCTACATCAGGGGTGGGCAAACTGCAGTCTGCAGGCCACATCCGGCCCACCACCTGTTCTGGTAAATAAAGTTTTATTGTAACACGCCCATGCCCATGTATTTATATATTATGTACAGCTTCTCCCAAGGTATGAACACAGAGCTAAGGGGTTGCCACAGAGCCCATACGGCCCAGAAAGCCTGAAATATTTACTGTGTGGCCCTTTACAGAAAGAGTTTGTGGAGATCTGCTCTAGATGGTGGAGAACTCAGTCCCCCGAGACTGGACTCACTCAAGGATGTGACAGTCCCCTCTTCAAAACTCTTATTTACGCTATGCTGGCTGCGACTTGCCCCTCCGTTAGATCTCTGCAGGTGCTCCACATGATAATTATAGAAAACTTCGCAAATACAAGTGAGCAAAAATGTTTTTAATAATCGGAAATCCTACCATCCACCAGCCCCTATTGGCATTCCCATGTATATCAATCTGGGCATTTCCCTTGTAGACGGGAACTTTTTGTCAAAACTAAAATGGAATCAGACCTGCAATTTAGGAACCTGCTTTTTTTTTTCATTTCAAAACCTATCACAAACATCTTTCACATCAGTAACCGTACAACCTACATAGTCCTTGCCAATGCTCCTGGGGCATTCCATTTTGTGGGTATCCCATCATTAGATAATCCATCCCTCACTACAGATCTTTATACGCTGTTTCCAACCGTTGACCATTAAAACCAACACGGCAATGAACACCCACACGCACTTATTTTCCCAAGACAAAATTTTGCCTAGAAGTGGGCTGGCTGGTTCAAAGGATGCACACCTTTTTTAGAGCTTTTGATATATGCAGAATAGACTTCCACACCTAAGGGAAACACATCCCAGGCTGACTTAATTCAAAGCTTAGGAGGTCAGGGTTCTCAACCTCTCCCCCGGGACAAACCCAATAAAGCTGTCTAATGAGCAATAAACCAGGGCCCCTGGCTGGCCGTGCCCTCACTCGCAGCTTTCCTGGCTCTCGTTTACGGCTCGATTATCACAGACTTGACTATAAGGTTTGCAAGGGCAATTAGAACAGCTCATAGAGAGAGGTGAGTCTGGGCCTAGCCCAGAGGCCCGTCCAAACCCGGCGGTAGAAAAGGGAGCAGGAAGGAAGTCCCAGCCCTGGGACAGATGTTCACAGCAGAGGAAACTCAACCCCAAAGCTCGATTCCACACAACACACAGCACGATGCCCGCTGGACTCACAAAGATGTGCACACAACACACTCTCTCTTTACGGAGGCTGAGAAGTGCATATTGCATTTCAGAAAAATTGAAAAACTTTCCTCCAAGTACAAATAGATTTCTGGAGGAATTAGCTTATTTTGGCCCAAGAGCTGCCTTATGTGCAAAGCTCAAACCCTAGGAAGGTGTGATCATGCCTCTCCACATTCCTAAAATAAATGGCTCTCACCATCCATTGCCTTGGGCAAGGTATTCAAGGGCCCGCCAAAAATAACTAACTTGGTCTATACTGCAGGCCCTGCCTCCACTCCCAGATTCCCAAAGGGGTCCCATGACTTGAGTGTCTTTTTCACTTACTCCTTCTCCTCGGACAGCTTTTTACGCACAGCACAATTTCCCTCTGCCCAACTCCCACCCATCTTTTTAGAGCACTTTAAGGGACACCTCCTCCAAGAAGCCCATGCTGATTTCCCAGGCCAAAGTGACTTCCAACCAGCTTTGGCAATGCACCTGATCCTAATGCCTTGTATCAGAGATAAGGCTGAGATTCTTCCTCTTTCAAGATTTAGAACCCCCACTCTACCCCATCCAGGGCATAGACCCCTCCATTCCAAGTTCTCCTTCCCCAAACCTAGTTGATGCTTGGCACAGGAAAGGCAGAATGGGATGGTGCTAGGTTCCCTAGAGGTGGGAGGGTTCTCATCATGTGGGACACGAGATGGTCATAGGTTAACACTTAGGATGCTCTGATGTCCAGGTGCAGCATGAAGCCGCTGTGAATGACATCGTGTGAAAGCTGTATCCTTCTGATTCTCCTGGGTGACTTCTCGAGAAGTCCCTGAGACCGTCTCTGCCTGGTGCTACTATGACTTAAACACTTAACATTTCCATTATGTGGTAATATCTCAATTTAATAAAAGCCACCGCAAGCTCAGACCATTAGCTGCAGATTTTTAAATACTATTTTGTTTTCATTGTCTTTAATTTTACTGTTATTTTCTATTGAAGACAAGTGACACTAGCTATTTACAATAGAGATTTTCATAAAGGTTCTTTTAAAAATTTACTTAACTTTAGGAAAAGCAAAAACTTGACAAATAAAATAATGGTAGCAAGGGTTGTGTGGATATGGCAAAAGGCCATGAGGCTGGAAATCACCAGTAAAATGGAAAGAATATAGAATTGAAGTCAAAACATGAAGGTGCAAGCTCTCAGGTAGCTTTCCTTCTTCTTTTTTTTTTTTTTTTTAAAGATTTTTTTTATTTATTTATCTGAGACAGAGAGAATGAGAGAGACAGAGAGCACATGAGAGGGGGGAGGGTCAGAGGGAGAAGCAGGCTCCCTGCGGAGCAGGGAGCCCGACGCGGGACTCGATCCCGGGACTCCAGGATCATGACCCGAGCCGAAGGCAGTCGCTTAACCAACTGAGCCACCCAGGCGCCCGGTAGCTTTCCTTCTTAAGGCTAACAAGCCAGACAGCTTTCCTGGTCTTTACAGCTAGAAGCATGGCCATGTGATCCAGTTCTGACCAAACAGACATAAGGGGAAATGGCTAGACTTCTAGGGAAGCTTTTGCTTTGCTGATTAAAAAACAGGCAGATGCAGCTTACGGTACTCCCTCCCCTTCTCCTACCTGGAACAGAGACATGATGCCTGGAGCCAAGGCAACCATCTTGAGACCAGGAGATCACAAGCACTATTTTAAGGACCTTGGCATGGAAAAGACCTTAACACAGCTGAGCCACTGCACTAACTCTGAACCCCACCCCCTGGATTTTTTTTGTTGTTATCCAAAGAATAATAATGTACTATTGAAGCCGTCGTGAGTTTGGGTTTCTTTCCACGTAGCCAAAAGCATTCCTAAGGGACGCAAGGAGTTTGGCACGAATTGGCTAAGTGGACAAGCATCTTCTTTTTTTCTTTTTTTTTTAAAGATTTTATTTATTTATTTGAGAGAGAATGAGAGAGAGCACATGAGAGGGGTTAGGGTCAGAGGGAGAAGCAGACTCCCTGCCGAGCAGGGAGCCTGATGTGGGACTCGATCCAGGGACTCCAGGATCATGACCTGAGCCGAAGGCAGTCGCTTAACGAACTGAGCCACCCAGGCTCCCCGGACAAGCATCTTCTAAGCCTTTGACAAGCCACTTCACCTCTTAAAGCTCAGTGTCTCCATGGATAGAGTTTCGTGACACACACCTCAAAGCATTCTGATGATTAAAGGAAATAGCCCACCTCTCGGTAGACTTGGCACATAGTAGGTTTCTGTTAATGCATGATAAATGAATAAGCAAATGGGCAAACAGAATGAGAAGCCTGCTGGAGGTCTTTGTCGGGTGGTGGGGTTTTTTTTTTTCAGGGGCAGGAGAAATCTGAATTCTTTAAGATGCAAAGGAATAGCTCTCTACTGCAGGAATTTGAGAGACAGCGATTCGGGGGAGTCTACCCTTACCCACTCTCAGACTGTCCCCGGTTTCACAGCTGGGGAGAGGGGAAGGAAGGGCAACTGGCTAAGCATATGCTGTTCACAAGGCCGCCTCACAACCCACAAGAGCCTATCACCTACACAAGCCTTATTAACAACAGAGAAAGTGCCAAAACAATGTAAACACCAAAGAGCATCCCCGCAAACCAGGGTGCGAGAAACGCCTGAAGGGACTGTCAGGACCAAACGCGGGTCCCCACGGATGCCAACGGTCTCAAGTCCGTCTCTCTGGCCGCTGCACAGCACCCACCCCACCCCATGCCCACCGGCCACTCTGTCCCTGTCACATGCATGCCGTCCGCGGCAGTGAACCCGCATGGACAGCTGATATGTCCTCTCCTCGTTTTCCCAGGAGGGTAACTGTGCCTCCCATGCCCTTCAGGCAACCAACCGACCCCTCCTCCTCCTGGACCGGCTTCCCAGCACCCCCGTAAACCTGTCCGGGCCTGGCCCCACCGGCCTCGGGGCACAACAGACAGGCCCCACTCTTGGCACAGAACCTGGGCGTCTGTGTAGCTGAAGACCTATACCTGGCCCAACTACCTAGAAGACACCCAAGTGAGCCGTTCCAAGTTCATTCAGTTGCTTAGTCCTCCAGCCTCCTGAGAGCTGGGCCCTGGGAAAGCCTGGTATTAATAATTACCATCGTCCAATCACTAACAGTAATTGAGCACTGATTTGGTGCCAGATGGCACCATTAATGCATCTCCCCACTTAATCCACCCTCTGAGGTGGGTTGTGTGATGAGGTCCCATTTGATGGATGAAGACAATGAGGCCTGGGGAGGATGAGCAATCTGCCCAAGGGGTGGAGCCAGGATGTGAACTCAGGCGGCCTCACTCCCCACCCTACCCAGTTAATCCCTGCAGCGTCACCAGCTGCTGTGTTCTTAGGTGACATCCGGGTGCTGGGCACTGTGGGACAAGGGCTCTTCCATGCATAATTTTTGTCAGTCCCTTCAAAGACCTCCTGGGGTCAATACTAGGGTTATCCCCATTTTACAGGTAAAGAAACTGAGGTTTTAAAGGCAAGGTGATTCGCTGAGGTCAACTGCTTAGTAAGGGAGTAGACCTGGGACTGTACTCAGGCTGCCTGTCTCCGGAGCAGGTAGGCTTTGCCGATGGCTCATTCACCCCCATGGCCTGGCACCAGGCTGGCCCAGCTCAGAGCAGATTTCTAGGCAACACTGGGGAGCAGAACACACTTTTTCTTGAAGCACAGTCTAATGGGGGAAGCTGATGTGGTCCCAGACATTGACGTGAGACTGAGGCCCATGGGATAAAGAGCTTACAGTAGACAAATAATGCCCCCCAAAGACATCCAGGCCCTAACCCCCAAAACCAATGAATCTGTTACCTTACCAGCAGGAGGGACTTTGCAGGTGCGGCCCAATGAAGGCTCTTGAGATGGGGAAGGTTACCCTGGATTATCTGGATGGTTCCTGTGTCATCACAAGGGTCCCTGTAAGAGGGAGGCAAGAAGGTCAGTGTCAGAGAGAGAAAATGTGATGAAAAAAACAGATTGGGGGCGCCTGGGTGGCTCAGTCGGTTAGGCAACTGCCTTCGGCTCGGGTCATGGTCCCGGGGTCCTGCGATTGAGTCCTGTGTCAGGCTGTCCCTGCTCTGTGGGGAGCCTGCTTCTCCATCTCCCTCTGCTGCTCCCCCTGCCTGTGCTCTCTGTCAAATGAATAAGTGAAATCTTAAAAAAAAAAAGGGCAAGGTGATGCAGGACCACAAGCCCAGGATGCAGCAGCTTCTGGAAGCTAGAAGAGGCAAGGAAAGAGCCTCCAGAAAGAATGCACCTCTGACAACCCATACTAGACTTCTGACCTCCAGAATTGTAAGGTAATAAACTTGCTGCAGCCACTGAACTGTGGCCATTTGTTATAGCGGCCACAGGAGACTCATACAGAGCTCAACTTGGCTGAGGAGAAAGGGAGGGGAGGGCTTCCTGGAGGAGGCAGCATGCAGCCGAGCGGCTGCCTGAAGAACCCCAAAGCCCAGGCCTCCATGAAGTTCTTCGGGTTGTTCCTAGGTCTACACTTGCCATGTGGCGGCTAACATTTACACTTCAGTTCGTTAAAATGAAAGACAATTTTGAACTCAATGCTTCAGTCACGCTAGGGCCGGTTTTAAGTGCTCAACAGGCTGGGGAGACCAGGGACCTTAGTGGATGGCACGGACAGCGCCATACAATCCTGATATCCAGTTGCGTCAAGTGAGGCTCGGAGAGGGTGAGACCTGGGGGCAACCTGGCACTCAGTCCCCGGAGCTAACCTCATCCTCAGCCTTGTCTCAATGACTGACTGCCCCCGCCCTGGGCCCAACCCTTTTTTTTTCTTTAACTGGACCACAAATCACTCACCCGCTGTAAGGACTCATGACCTTTAGCATCACTGAGAACAGTTTATTTTGACCTCCTTGTCCCTCGGCCTTAAACGCCGGGTGCGCCACAAGGAGGGTGGAGGAGAGGCCTTGGTTAATCAAAGGTTTTTCTTCACAGAATGACTCATTACAGACCCGGAGCATTTGTGGTTTAGACTGAGGAATGCCACACGTTCTGGTGATGGACCGCGGGCCCCTCGAGCCCCCAGATCCATCCTCTTTATTCACTGGCACACAGGGCACTAGGAAAATCTCTACCAACGGGGCCAGGATGACCAGATAAAGACGTTAGGGTAAACGGTTCCATTTCTAAGGTAACGTCCACCACTTACAAGGAATTCTCTAAGAGTCACTGAGTGACACACATAATGAGTTATAATGAGTACAATCAACTCTTTCACACTTTCAGCCGAAGGCAGCTACAAAGAGTTTCAGAGAAACTCTTTTGGTTACAATTTCTACATTTCATACAATGAGAATAAGAACACAGTAGTTTCTCTTGACTGACTGTGTGGCTGGGTCCCTGGGAAACACTCCACAAACACTCATTTCTCCCAGCAACCTCTGGGGCAGGGAGCATTTCACCCTCCGTTTTATAGATGAGCAAACTGAGGCTTAAAGACTGATGAGGAAGCCCACTCTCTTGCTTCCTTCTGAGAAGAACCAGTGTGTATGCAAGAGAAGCCAGGCAAGTTCAAGAAACACTGCATAACTGAAAGCACAAAATGAAAGAGACTGAGTTGCTGACCATACGAATGTCAGAGGGCCCAAGAGTTTCTCAAGGAGGGTGCAGCACACACCTTCACCTTCAACTGCTTCTGCACACAGCCCTGGATGCAGAGGGCTGCCTACAGAAGGTGCCTGCAATTCTCTGGCTCAGGGCTTGGTTTCTGGTCACAGGGGCTCACCTGGCCAGCAGGCAGCACAGCCCGGAAGTGCCAGCAAGTCAATGCCTCCCTCAGAAAGACAGCCCCCCACCAACGACTGAGGGAACAGGTGTATCAATACCCCAGCTCCCTCCCTTCTCTGGGGGGAAAACTCTGAGATTCTGTAGTCTTGATCACATGCCCTGTGTGAGGCTCCTTGCCTTTCCTGTCTCATCTCCACAGGTACCCCCCCCCAAAGAACCACAATCATGCTCACACCCCTGCCTCAGCGGGGAACCCAACCCCAGAAGCACCCAACGGTGTTCAGCATCCCTGCCTTGCCCAGTGGTGGCCAATGGTAACAGGAACAGCACCCGCACCCCAACCAAATTGCCAAGCACTCCCTAGGTGCTTGGGAAAAAACTCTGAAGTGATTTCCTTCCTGGATCATTAAACCATGGCACCTTACCAAACACGGAGTCCAGAAATGAGAAGAGCCTGCTTGATTTTTAGCGCAGGAAAATGGGAAAGAGGTGATCCCAGGTGTGTCTGTGCCAGAGAGGAGAATGATTTTCCTAACCCAGAGGTGGGATACAAGCCAGTCAGAATTCCAACTAGAACCCAGTGTTCCTGATTCATAATGTAATTTTATGTATATATAAAAACTTATATATAAAACTATATATAAGTATGCATTGCTTATATATATTATATATAATATAGTGGCATATGTTACTATATGCATTATATGCTTTCATAATATACAAGCCTGTACTTATTTATATGACACAGAAATTGCTTTGGCCCAAGGGTTCTATAAATGAAGGTTCTCCCAGCTACAGGAATCCTGTGTTACCTGTCCACAGGATGACACAGCAGGCATGATCTGAAAACTATCAGCCACTTGGACCTGCAATCTGGTTGGTTGGTTGGTTGGTTTTTAAGGACAGAAGGCTTAAACGACCACTTCACAATACACAAATACACATGTGAACACACACACACACACACACACACACACAGAGAAAAAGGTCTCCAAATGACCAGTAAGCACATGAGAAGATGCTCATCTTCACTGGCCATTGGGGAAGCAAAACCATACTCACAATGAAATACTATCCCACATCTACCATAACGGCCAAAATGACAAGACTGACATTAGCAAGCGCTTTCAAGGATGCAGAAGTGGAACCAGTTTTAAACTGGCACAAACACTTTGGTAGAGTCCACCAAAGCCGATCTGCACCTAACCCCCTGCTGGGTACACACCCAACAGAAATGAGCACCCGGTCCACAGAGGACGCATACACGGATGCTCACAGCTGCTTCATTCATAATATCCCAAACCTGGAAACCACCTAACTGTCCATCCACAGTAGACTGGATAAATAAATTCTGGCATATTCATAGAGTAGAATATAATACAGCAATGAAAAAAACCCACATACTACTGTGACATGCAGAACATGGATAAATATCACAGACATTATGGTGAGCAAAACAAGCAGAAGCTGAAAGGGTATGTGTGACCCAGTGCACTTATATGAAGTTCAGGAAATATGCAAAGCCTCCCCACGGCGACTGAAGGGAGAACAGCAAAAATAACCTTTGAGGATTGTTGACTAAAAGGGGTATAAGGGAGCATTCTGGGGGCCTAGAAACTTCTATATCTTGATAGGAGTGGTGGTTACAAGTTATAAACATGTAAACATGTATCCAGTTTAAATATAAGTTATGCCTAAGAAAACAAAGCCTAAAACTTCCAGGGGCCTGCAGGTGCTCACCAAATAAAGCCACACCCCTCACCACAGCTCTGCGCAATCTGCCCCTGTACACCCCCAGAGACTTCATCTCTTGCCAACTCCTCCCCACCTTCTCTCCTGGCTCTAAACTCACTCATTCTAGAAACAGTTTGCTTTGACTTGGAGGGAATCAGGATCTAGACAGAAAGCCACCCTCCGAAGGGAAAGAGACCCGCGGGGATTTACCTATCACCTTCCCTTCTTCCGGAGTGATGTCAGTACCCACATGCGCAAACAGAGAAACACCTTCCTGATAAGATGCCCCTTCCTCCAGGAAGCCTTCCCCGACACCCCCACCCCCCCCCCCGATAGGATTCCCACAACTCTCTGCTTCTTTGTGACATTGACCCCTCTGTTTTAAGCCTGTTTATTTGTCTGCCTTGCCCCCTGAGGGCAAAGATCTGTCTGTTGCGCTCCCTGTTTTATCACCAGAGCCTAGCAAGGCGCCTGGCACAAATAGGTACACGATAAATATTTGCTGAAACACATGGATGTCTGAATGAGAAAATGAGTGATTTGAGGGAGAATAAGAATGGGATGGAGTAAACAGTGATCCTGTGTAACCACCTCAGTGTACAGAAGGTGAAATTTGGGCCCAGAGAGGGTAAGCGGCTTATATAAAGTCACACAGCCAGTTAGGGACATATCCAGCATAGAACCTCCAGGAGACATTGTTGTACCCTCCTGCTACCAGATCCCCTCTCCTGGTGCTGCACCCTTCCCCCACCTACTGTGAGGGTGGTCTGCTAACAGTTCAAGGTACGCCCTTGTCCAGGGCCATCCTCCAACAGGCTGGCCCACGACCCCCATCCCTGCCTGTAAGCCCCCCACGAACCAGGGCATCCATAAGCCAATGACAGACTTAGATGGGACACACAAGGCTGCTTACCCTTGCCTCCAGGCAGGATTTGTTCTGTGGCTCCAGAGCTCCCCGGGGGAACCAGGCTAAAGCTAAACCTGGCTGAGATCATACCCCCCTCTTCTGCCCCCTCCTGCCTCGCTCACTCCCTCCTTCTGGGAGCTCAGCCCCAGTCAATGCACACTTCCAGCTCTGCTTCTTGGGACCCCTACCTGAGACAGAGGCCAAGGCTCTGCCTGGTGTCCAGGAGAAGGACACCAGAGATGACCTCCAGACATGCCAGGAGCCCAGCCGTAAAGAGAGGCGACATCCATAAGGTAGGTGTGTGTGCGTGCACGCATGCGCCAGGGTGCAGGGGAGGCTCTACCCTCACCTCCCAAAGCCCTTTATTCTTATCTCTAGAAGATACGCAGAAGGACCCCATCCGGACATCCTTGCTTTCCAGCCACCAAGAGCAAAGCTCTAAAATGTCTTAGAATCTAGAGAGTGCCCTCCACCAAGATATCCTGCCCAAACTTCAGCTCCTAGAACAGCCACCTGGGCCACGGGGAGGGGGGGAGGATTCCCCATGAGTCATTGTGAGCCCCTCCCCAGAAGCCAACTTACCAGACCAGGTTATAGAAAACACTATACAATCTCCTAAATTCGGATAAACACCACCTGCTCTCCATTCTCCCAGACCCTACTTTGCCCAGCGTAATCACCAGTTATTAAGAGCTCAGAGGGTGCCGTGTTTGGGGGATAGCATGCAGGACTGGCGGCCAGGAGCTCCTCAGTCTCCTTGCCCTGTCTGTGGCCTTTTGTACGACCGTTCAGAGCATGGACTTCCGGAGTCAACCAGCTCGGCGTCCAATCGCATCTCAACCTCTACTAGCTGTGTGACCCTGGGCCAGTCGCTACACTTCTCTGAGCCTCGGCTTCCTCACCTATAAAATGCAACCAAGGGTATGTACTCCACATGCTTTTGTGGGGATTAATTGAGATCACACGCGCAAAGTGCTTATTTGCACAATGTCTGTGGTCACCACATGTGTCAACGACTGTCCTCATCCACAGTATTAAAATTACTCATTTAGACTGGGACGAGGTGGGAGACTGCGGAGTTAGACCCCTGGACTTCTGCGCAGGTGCAGGAAAGCAGTGGGAAGCAGGAGGGACAGGCTTTGTGCAACGTCATGAAAAATACAGGGAAGCAAAGACAGCTGGAAAGTGTATACAGCAGGCGCTCAGTATACAGGCACTCTTATCATAGAGCAGAAGGTAAACCCACGAAAAGGACCTCTCTGGGTCAAAGATCGTTTTATGCCCAAAGCGGCCACTTTGTGCAAACAGCCCCAAACCCGGGGCAGAAGCAGGAACCAGTGGTCTCTCCCGGTCACAGCCTCTGAGCACACACTGTGCTTCCCATGAGCCAGTCGCCCTCTGGCCACTCCATGCCTGCCAGCAGATGCTCCTGGAGCCTCACCCAAATCCGCTCGGCGCAGGTGGACAACTTCCTACGGGTGGCGTGACAACCCAGGGGCGTGTTCGACAGTCTCCCCAAGGTCCCCAGCTGCCCCCAGGGGGAACCTGCTCATTAGCATATCCTAATGGTGTACCACCACCCAAATAAGCCACCTGCCCTTGCACCCCTGACTCCGGCTCTGCTTCTGGGGGAGCCCGACTTAAGACACCCTGCATTCCTAGAATCGGACTCATAAGAGATGGGACCTGCTCAGAACACCCGTTCTCCCCTAAGGCGTCTGACACAATGGTGCGACATACCCCATCGTGAAATGGGTCCACAGCCCCTGACTGCCGACCAAGACCATGTGAGGTTCCACTGTTTCCACTGGCTGACTTTTTAAAAGTTGCTCTTTTCACAATTTCTTCAAAGAATGTATTGACCCAATATGAACCAGACCCACTGCTTGGTGATGGGGCCACAGTGAAGAACTCAAAAGTCGGGGTCACCATTTACACAGAGTCTGGAGTTGGGAAGTAAAAAGGACAGGGAATGGGGAAGCCAACAGCCCAGGACAAAGATGGCAGCATGTGGCAAGGGAGGCGATGGGAATGGGGTCTCTGATGGCAATCACAGTTGGACTAGGTGATCAAAAAAGGCTTCCTGGAGGAGGTGACATTTCAGCAGCATGATCTAAAGGACCAGAGGGAGCCAGCCAAGGGAAGACCAAGAGGTCCAGAGTCAGAAAAGAGCTCAGGAACAGAAATTTCTGCTAGCAGGGCTAGGGCGGAGCAGGAGAAAGTGGCACGGCCTGAGTCTGGAGAAGGGGGTGTGGGCAGATCTTGTAAGGCTCTGAAGCTGCCAGGGGAGTGCATTTGGGGCTCTCGCAGAATCACCTTCCTCTCCCTGCCTCCCCTGCACTCTGATCTGCTTTCCTGAGTGGGAGAGGGTGGAGTTGCCTTCTGCCTGCCAGGAGCCTCCCCAAGTCCCCCAGTCCCGGGGGGAGGGTGTCTCATATGTCACATCCTCCATCCTGGGCGTCCGGGTGAGAACTGCTGGCTTCAAGCCAAGGAGAGGGAGAGGCCGGGAGAGCCGCTTCGAGACCAGCACCTGGCAAGGGGGCGTCTGAGCTGGAGGGAGAGTTGCCCGGAGCAGCTCCCAGCACACACACTCAAATTCAAAATGCTGCCTTTGGGAACGCGGCCCAGCATCTTGTCTTCCTCAGCCTCGGCTTCCTCACCTGTCACAGGGGCTAATGAACCTATCTACTTCCAAAAGCAGCTGAGAGATTTGCTAAGAACATTCGTGTAAAAGCGCCTGGCACCGTTCACGCACTGCTCCCATGTTTACTGCTCTCCCACCGTGCACCAGGCGCCGGACTGGGAGCCAAGACACAGCTGTGAACAAGACGGGGCCAGCTTGGGCGCAGCAGGGGAGACACGAGTCAGGAATCCCGAAGACAAGATTCTCTGAGCGCACGGTTAGGGGCGCCCCTCACTCTGAGACCCTGTCCCCGGCTGAAAGCCCGGAGCCTACGGCCATGACATGAACCCTGCGGGCTAGGACTCCTGCCTCCCGGCAGAGACCCGAGCACGGGCACCCTTAGCGAGTCCAGCTCTTTAGGGGCACACTCCCCAGTTGCGTCAGGGTCCCAGGCCCGGCCCCTGCCCCCACCCCACTGGCAATGTCCCTAAACCCCAAAGACGGCCTCTCGGGAGATCAGCGGCGGGCGCGGTCAGTTATGCCCAGGGTGACGTCTGCCATGCGGGCATGAATCACGTCCTGCCGGCTCCGGAGAAGGGGAGGGCCCACCAGACGCACGTCTGAGAACGCTGATGCGGTGTGGCCAGGCCAAGCGGGGGACGGGAGGAAATGGGAGCGGGCAAGAGGAGGCAGGGCAGACCCGGGTCCCAACCTCCCCACGCTGGTGGAAGGAACCACCCCACCGCCAGGCTCGCTGTGCTTGTCCCCAGCTCTCACGTCAGCTCTGGACAGAGGTTACCGCCTGGACTCCTCACCACTACCCAGTGACTACAGGTGACTGTTGAGAAAGCAGGAAACTGAGACTTACAGAGATTAACTGCCTTGTCCAAGGCCACGCATCTTGCCAAATTCCAGAGGCCAAAAGGCTGAATCACCGGCAGGAATAAAGAGAGGGGTCAATCCTGAAAACACGGAGGGATGGGTCCCCAAAGCCAGCCTGAGAGACAGGCCCTGCCTGGGCCAGCCCTGCAGCAAGGCGGTGTGACCGAATGGCCAAGGGGAGGCCTGTCGCCCTGGCTTGTGACTTCGGCTGTGTGTCCTGAGCCTCAGTTTCCCCACCTGGGCAGAAAAGGGCCCAGCACGGTGCCTGGTAGCACCACTGAGCCCTGGGTCCTTCCCACAGCGGAGGAGGGAAGAGCCGGCATCCAGGCTACCACAGAAGTCCGAGGCCAGCATACCTGACGCTGCCCCGCCAAGGCCGAGTCACCACAGGGCCGCCGCGACCCCACCCCCTCAAGGAAGGGCAAGGCCAGGGTGTGAGCCACGCCTGCTGACACCAGAGGTGGCCCGTGCACCCTGGGGCCGGGCTGGAGGCCGCAGTCCCGCAGGCTCAGCCCTTTGCGCCGCCCCCCCCAACGCTGCACCTGTCCCGCACACGTGAACGGGTGGGCCTGTGGCACACCCGGGTCCAAGCAACAAGTTTCCAGGTGGTTGGGGGGCTACCAGATGCCTGTGTGTATTTGGAGGGCGAACCAGGCTGTGTGGGGGATGCCTGGGGACAAGGCTGGTGCGGCAGTGAGCGGCATAAAGCTTCAGTGGTCAGCTGTGCCTGGGCAGGCGGGGAGCGGTGTGCGGGGCGGCAGTGGGTCTGTGTGTCCTGATGGGTGTGCAGGAGGGGGAGGGGGCGGGTGGGGGGAGGGGCAGTTGTGGGGGCTTGCCAGCTAGGTATGCAGTTGTGGGTCTGAGTGTTTGTGTGCCCAGAGAGAGGTGTGTGTGTGTGTGTGTGTGTGTGTGTGTGTGTGTGTGTGTGTGGTCATGTGATGGGGCAGGGCTGTAGTTAAGAGCATGGACTCTGGAACCATCCTGCCTGGGTTTATATCCTGTGTGATCCTGGGCAAATTACGATACCTCTCTGAGCCCAGCTGCCTCATCTGTAATATAAGGATAATAACAGCACCTCTGAGGATGAAATGAGTCTATTCCTGAAAAGCACTAGCACAGTGCCTGGCACATACTAAATGTTCAACCAAGAGCACCTCTTTTTTTTTTTTAATAATTTTTTTTAAATGTTTTATTTATTTATTCATGAAAGTCAGAGAGAGAGAGAGAGAGGCAGAGGCAGAGGGAGAAGCAGGCTCCCCGCCTAGCAGGGAGCCCGATGCGGGACTCGATCCCGGGACTCCAGGATCATGACCTGAGCCCAAGGCAGACGCTTAACCATCTGAGCCACCCAGGCGCCCCCCAAGAGCACCTCTTATTATGACTAAGGCGACAATGACATCTCTGGGTCTCCATGGTAACCGCCATGATCATGTGGGGCCATATGTGTGTGGTATGTCAAGGGAGGATCGGATGAGGCGTCATGTGTCTGTGGGGATCACCTCCATCTTTACCTCATGCTCGGGGGGGCCAAAATAAAAATGTATTTCCTGTCCCTATCATAAAATGTATTCACCCCCAAATCAACCAATTAAAGCCAAAAAAGAAGCCAAGGTGCCACGTTTACAGCTCAAGAACGACCATGTGGGAAGCATGACACTAACAGTCTCCCCGCCCCCCCCACCAGATCCTCCAGAGGCAGCAAGGAATGGCATGCAGTAGCACCAGAGTCCTCAGGTGCCTCACAGTCAGGGGTGGGGGCATACAGGCAGAACTCAAAGAGAAAAAAACCCAAGACAGGTGTCAATACAAACTGATGAGAGGGAAAGAAGCACATCAAGAAGGTCCAATAGAGAGTGCGACCGCAGGAACAGCCTATGCAAAGGTCCTGAGGCGGGAGGCCCTTGGGGGAACCGAAAGTTCACAGCACCCCAGGGCCAGAGGGTACCAGGTGCATGAGCCTCTAGAGATAGAAGAAATGTGAAATAATCTAAATGTCCAGCCCCTGGGGATTGGTTAAGCAGACTGTAGTATTCGACTGCAACAATTTTATGCACTTGTCCCAAATGAAATTTACAGACACTGGTTATGGGAGAAACCAGTTCATGGCATGATGGTAAGTGAAAAATAGAAAGCTGCAAAGCTGTATAGATCTGGGGTTTTCCAAAAACAAAAAAAAGTAATAATAATAATCATAATAATAGTAGTAATTATAACCATCACAATCCATTTATATGAGAAACAAATGCGCCCTCAAAAATACAAAAATCCCCCTGCCAAAATTTCACGGCCCTTGTCCCAATGGCGATGGGCTCCTGGATGATATTTCTTCTTCCTGCTCTTTGGCATTTACAATGTTCTATCCGAAAAAATTTTTTAATGTTTAGCAAAGAGTGAGAAAAGTTCCCTGCCACCTCCTGTCCAGATAGCAAAATCCCAACGAGGTTTCTGGAGCTGTGCTTTTCTGAGGACAGCCCTTTTTTTTTGTTCAAATCTCAAATAAACAAAAGCCCGTTTGGCAGAGGGCCCTGGCGGGTGGTCATTCACCCTGCGCACCCTCCCAGCACCAACACTGCAGCTAGGACAACAGCGAGGGTTTTCACAGGGGGCCCCAGGGGCAGGGGGGCTCTGGAACTCTTTCTAAGCCTCGGGAACTCATCCCAAATAGTTTCTTCTCCACCCAGAGACCCTCCCTTTCCTGTGGCTCAGGGTCAGCCCTCCTCCCACACTCTTGCCTTGGGCCAGTGCATCCCCCAAGAGCCCTGACCAGCCCTGAATTCCTGGGGCCTGGGAGCCCAGAATCTTCCATCTTAAAGACCACACAGTCCAAATTACAAGGAGACTGAGCTCTGAGAGGGGACGTGAGTTGCCCAGGGACATCCAGGAAGCTGGACCTCCTCACGAGGACCATTCATCTAACATATATGCATTAATTAAGCACCTACTATGTGCTGGACACAGCTCTAACCACTGGGGATATAGCCACAGGGTTATGTAATAAGATTCAGGGGTTGGGGGAGCAACTCTAGCCTGGGGTGGTGGGGCGGGGAGGAAATGAGAAGGACTCTCTGAGGAGGTGACAACTGAGGTAAGATCTAAATGAGCTTGCTATGCAAACAGCCAGGGAAAGAGTGTTCCAGAAAGAGGGCCCGGGAGGGAGGGCCAGGTAAGAAAGGTCATTTTGAAAATCAGTGTCAGGCAGAGCCTCTCCAGAAAGGAGCATGGGTCCACTCCTATGTGGGACAGAAAGTCACTAGAGGACTTTAGTGACCCTTCTAGAAGCTCCCTCGGGGCACCCAGTGGAGAATAAATTGTGGAGGGCAAGAGTGGAGGCCGGGGACCAAAAAGTAGCAGCCTGCGGCCTCCTGGGTGGGAGATGGGGGGTGGTCTGGACCCAGTAGGTGACAGGGGGGATAAAGAGGAAAGACAGTGTGACTTGAGACCATCCACATACAAGGGAGGAAGAGCATGAACCCCACCCCCAACATGAAGTCAGGGGGAATCACAGCCAAAGGGATCCCAGAAAAACATCATTTCAACCCCCCCCCCCACCACCAATGCAGAAGCAGTGAGCATGCTGGGCCTACTAATCCAACACCAGCCCAAAGTGCAGGGAGTCAGAGAGACCTGGGTTCAAATCCCGATTCTACGCTTACTAGTTGCAAGGCCTTATAAGTCAATTCCCCTCCCCGAGCCTCAGTTTTCTTGCCTGTGGAATGCGGAGAATGATGCCAAAACCAGCCGGACCTGGAAGGCCCCAGCACAGTACCCAGTGCGGAGTGGCTCCCTTCCTCTTTACTTCTGTCTTCAGGTCTGATGCCTGCCCGCAATGCCCATTTAAGTTCAATCGCCCCGAAGACTAGTTTTGAAGAACTGCCATGAATAGTGACTTTCTTCCCAAAGGATCACATGAAGCAGAAATGAGAAACCTTCCCACTGAGGGGGTTTGGAACAGAGATACCCTAAAAATAACAAGCACACTACCAATTCTGGGACTGGAGCTGCGGCGGGGGTCTCGACTGTCCTGAGACCCACAGACGGGACCGGGCTGGGCAGGGCAGGGCCAGCCGTGCATATCCCCCTCCTGCCCTGGGCGAGTGGAGCGAAGACGAACACGACTCAGGGTTCAGAGGCTGTGAGGTCAGGCTCAGATTCAGGCTCAGCTTCAGAAAAAAATCACTCCCCCGCCCCGTGCCTCAGTTTCCCCACTTGTAAAGCAGAGAGAAGGAGCCCAGCCCTGCGGGAGTCTGGAAGCTCGGCTGCCGGGGAATGCCTGCACAGGCCGGGGGCCCCGTGCCCATCCCCAGAAGCAGGATCCCTCCACCATGCGCGGAAAGGCACCTCTGCGGATGGACTTGCGTTAAAGATCTAGAGAGGCGAGGAAGACTCTGGATGATCTGGGTGGGCCCTAAATGCAATCATGCGTGTCCTTGTAAGAGGAGATCCTGCCTACAGGAAAGGCCAAATGACAGCCTCCGCAGAGACACTGGAAGGTGCTGAGCTGTTGGCTCTGCAGATGGAGGAAGGCCAGGGGGTGGGGGGGAAAGGGGGCAGCTTCTAGAAGCTGGAACGGGCAAGGAAATGGACGCTCCCCCAGAGCCTCTGGAGGTGGCCGATTTCTACTCAGTGAAACTGACTGCGAACTCCTGACCTCCAGAACTATGGCAGAATCAACTTCTGTTGTTTTGAGCCACGGTTCATGGTGGTTTGTTACAACAACCCAGAGGCCTTCACAACATGCCAAGCCAGAAGGACTGGATCAATATTTAAAGCCAGATGTGGTGCTGGGCTAAATGAGGATTTCTGCAGGTGGAGCCCAGACGCGGGTGGATTTTAAGAACTCCCAAGAGAGATGTCAGGGTTCATGCAGGGGTGAGAAGCACGAGTCTGGGAGCTGGGGGGCTCAAAGGCACAGCCACCCCATACGCAGGCTCCCCGGGCTCCTTCCCGGAACTGTGGCCACCTGTCACTCACAGGCCTCCCGCCAGGACCCTGCGCACTTGAGGGCAGGGGTCCCGCTCGTCACCCTTAATTCATCAATGTTAGGTAACAGCCAAGCCCCGTGGATACAAAAGTGAACAAGACACAGGCCCAACACAGACCAAGGAGGAAGGCCAGCGGCAGGCCCTGAGCACTAGATCCCCAGGGAGGGGGGGGCGTCTGCCTGGGGGCTCCGGGAGACCAGAGGAGGTAGGACCAGAAGCTGCTGGAGGGAAGTGTCTGCAGGGGAGACATCTGAGCTAGGTCTTGAAAGAGACACAAAATCCCACTGCAGGGGTCTGCCATCCCCAACCCTGTAGCTCCAACCGCTTCCAAAAGCCCTAAAGGCCCTGCCCGAGGGCTTCCCTCTACCCTGGGGGCCGGGGTGCCAGACAGGCCAGACACAGCCAGGAGCTAACCCCCCAGAAGCGGAGTATACATACCCCAGCTCCCCCGCACCCTCAGGGTGATGACTGAGGTGCCCATTCGACACGGTCCCCGGAGGTCCCCCGTGGCGCTGAGGCCCTGTTGCCCACGGAGGTGACCTGCTGATGAACACAGCCAGCAGCGGCCTCTTTCCCCGCCCTGTCCGGCTTCCCCAAGCCCTGGGCAGCCTTTCCTGGGCCCACCGCCCACACACAGCATAGGCAATGGAATCAGCAATGGAATCACTGTGCCTGGGTCTGCTCTGGGGAAGCCCAAGGCCAAGCAGATGATGTATTCCACGCAGAAGACAAAACGTGAGGAGAGGCCCATGGCACGAGAGAAGGACGTCAGAGTGATCACCCACAGCCCCGCTGCCGCCACCACGAGCAACCCCACGTGTCGGGCGCTGCTTTCAGCAAGACACCTCGTCCTCCCGTTACTAAAGGAAGGTGCTATCGCCACCCTCGTTTACTTTCAATCAGGGCAAGTGAGCTCAGAGAGGGGAAGTCTTCATAAAAATCTAAAACGGCCTCACCGCTCTCCCCTTCCCTCATTAGACTTCAGCCACACACACTTTCCTGTTCGTTGTACATGCCACCACCACCCGCCCTCCCCCCTGGAAACTGCCTACCCCAGGACCTTTGCCCTTGCTATTCCCACAGCCTGCAGCAAGGGCCTGCCTCCTCCACCTTCAGTTCTCTGCTTAAAAATCGGAATGATTTTTAAATCATTGGGAAAAAAAAATTGAAAGGAGACTACTTCGTGACACATAAAAATTCTATGAAAATCAAATTTCAGTGTCCATAAAGAAAATGGGAGTGGAGCAAGCACTCAGTTACATATTGTGCCTGGCTACTCAAGCAGTAAACGGCAGTCAGTTGTGATGGGGCTCTTCTGGTCCAAAAACCCAAAAATATTTACTATCTGGTCCTTCACATGAGAAGCTGGTCGACCCCTACCCTAGGGTGTGGGGCCTTGTCTGTCGTTCCCATGGATGAGTCCCTGGGGCCTGAAAAGGGCTAGGCCCAAGCAGGTGCACAAAGAAGGAGTGGATGATTAACATAAGGCCCCACCCCCAAGAGGGAGTTGCACATCACCTAGAATCGCAATGGGTGGATGAATGAATGAATGGATGAATGAATGAAATGAATATATGTACCTCAATGGGAAGTCACAGGCATCATCCCTGTGGCCCAAAGTCCCTCCATGGAGTTGCAAACCAGATTCTGACATCCCCTGGGCGGGCGTCCCTCCAACAGCACCAGCCTGGCCTTGACATTCTGTGGGCCTAGAACTCTAAAGAGAGGACGTGATTCATTCCACAGAGCCTTTTCACCAGGAGAGGAAGGAAACCAGCCCTCAGATCCGGAACCAAATTTAACTTCTCTGCTCCACAACCCCCACCCCCAAACACGCAAACACACAGAGCATCTCTCCACCTTGCTGGGGAAGGGGTCCATCTCAGCAGCCAGGGGTGGGGGAGGTCATCAGCAATTACTGGGTCAGCTTTCTCCTGAAGGAGCACCCCACCGCTCTATCAAAACACAGTTGGAGAAAAATCCTCAACGGAAAGAGGGTATTCCAGAGTAATTCTTCCCTCCTCCTGGCTCTCAGCACTGAGACAAAGGGGGAGTTAAAAAAAAAACAAAAACAAGAGACTAAGCAGGAAATAAGGGCCTTGCCCTGCACAGGGGATTTCTGATCCAGCAAATAAGCATCCTTATTAGCATCCTCAGTACCTGGGAGACAGTGCCTGATTTATGTGTCACGTCCCAGTGGGGGGACATTGATATATTCACTCTGTGGAATGTTACATCTGAAACAGATATGTATTTTTATTTCCTGTGAAAAAGAAAGTTCTTTTCCATGCCAATACATATCCCCAAAGTCAGAGAAACATCAGCCCAAAGGTTCTGGAACGGTCACAATTATCCTGCCATGCCCTTTGGGCCTTGGCCCGAGATTTTATCACAACCCTCCCAAATGCTCTCCAGTGGACACATCAGTGTTTACTGTTCTTCGCCTGCTTTTTCTCCTGCGGAGCTCGGTTCTGAGTGAGGAGGATCATAGCAACTCAGAGATACAAGGGAATTAATTCCATACTCACTAAGTTGCTAAGGCTACTTTATTACCAGCCCGCAGCTAAACCTTCTCTTGGCTGGGCAAATAATTCAGCCCAGGCAGGAGTGTGTATATAAAAGCAGTGTTCCCTGTTCCAGGGCATGGTCCCTGCCCCAGAATCCCAGCTGTCTTTCAAGGACCAGGGACCGCTGCATCCACATGTGGTGAGCATTCACAAGACAGAAAGCGCTGGCAAGGACCCCGAGTGCTCTTCATCCTAGCTGTGTGACCCTGGAAAATCTGCTTGCCCTCTCTGAGTCTCCGTTTCCTCCGGAGTATTAGTCCTGCCCTAGCTACCTGCCAGGAGGTAAATGTGCTCGGGGGTAAGCTTTAGAGCACGCACACCGTCAGTCACTGCCATGCACCTTCCCAGGCTGAAGTCAGATGAACTTTTCCCAAAGAGAATCCAATCACATCGTGCCCCCTTGCCTGGATCTTCGGAGGGGCTCAGAATTAAATCCATCCCCTTTCCATGGCTCTGTGCCTGGCCCCCCAGTCTCTCTGCCCTCAGCCCCCAACACTCCCCTTGCCACTCTGCTCCCGTCACAATGGCCTCTGCCGTACTTGCACAGGAAAGCCTTCGCACATGCTGTTCCCTCAGCCTGGAAGGACACTCTCTCCCCTCCCCCTCACCCCCGCCAAACACACATCCTTTAGGTCTTAGTCTTAACGGCCCTTCCTCAGTGTGGTGGGTTGAATAGTGAGTGTCCCCCCCCAAATTCATGTGCACCTGGAATCTTAGAAGATGACCTTACTTGGCCTTTGCAGATCTAATCAGCTCTTTACTGAGGTCACACTGGATTGGGGGGAACCCTAATCCAATGACTGGTGTCCTTTGAAGAAAAGAAGAGACAGATATACAGATAGGAGCCAAGACGCACCGAGAATTGCTAGAAGCCACCAGAAGCTGCAAGAAAGAAAGGTCTTCCCCTAGAGCCCTGGAGGGAGTGCAGCCCTGCCAACACCTTGATTTTGGACTCTGAGCCTTCAGAGTGTGAGAGAATAAATGTCTCTGTTCTAAGCCACCCAGAAAAGCCGGAGCCAAGCCCTCTGAGAAACTACCTCCACCAGACTTTCTTGAAAGCATCCTGCTCCTCTTCCCCCACCCCTGCAAGGTTCTGCCCCCTCCCCCCGCCAGCCCATAAACTCCTAGAGAGAAGGGATGCTGCCTGCAGCAAACAGCTTGGCTCCTGGACCACAGCAACCAACCAGTGGTACTTCCCAAATGAATTCATTTGACAGACGCACCAAGGGAAGCTCAGAGGTCAAGGGACTCACTCAAGGTCACACGTCAAGAAGAGGCAGGGACCAGCACCCAGACCACAGGCCTCCATGCCGGGGATCCCAGGAACCAGGACGCTGATGCCCACCCCACGGGGACTTGGGCCCTGCAGGAGACGTTCTCCCTCCCTCCTGACTCCCAGCAGCCAGGCCCGCGCCCTCTGGGCCCTGCGTCGGACCAAGAGCCTCACCTCCTCAGCAGGGCCCTGTCTCAGCTCAGTGAACCCGTAGATAAACGCTTTGAACCTCTGAGGTTCTGGGGCCACCGTGGGGCAAGGGATGCCCCGGACTCAGGCTGTCCCAACAGCCACAGGTCAGTGCCGGCGATGACCAGGCAAGAGAGCGGGCCTCGCCCACTGGGACCCCCACTCGCTGCCTCCCACCCCCAGGCTCCTGCCTCACACCCTCACTGCCTGACTCTGCATTTATGAAGCTTGACAGGCACACGGTCCCAGGGCTAGACGTGACATAGCACTGACTCATGGAGGGCAAGTAGGTCCGGCCGGGAGAAAGCCTCTACTGGGTCTCGGCTGTACTTAATGCTGGTGCAACACTTTTCAGTGCAAGGCCCCCCGCTCCAAACCCATCGGGATGGCAGCATTTATGTACCTGGAACCATGACATGTTTGGTCTCCTTTGCTTGTATTCTTTTTTTTTAAGATTTATTTATTTTAGAGAGAGCGAGAGTGAGAGCGAGCAGGAAGGGCAGAGGGAAAGGAAGAATCTCAAGCAGACTCTGCACTGGCGCAGAGCCCGATGCAGGGCTCGGTCTCTTGACCCCGAGGTCACGACCTGAGCGGAAACCAAGAGCTGGAGGTTTAACTGATTGAGCCACCCAGGTGCCCCTCCTTTGTTTGTATTCTTAAAACAAACTACTGATGGCCAGAGATGCTGGTTTTCTCAATTTATAATATTTTGTACTATTAAAATATTAGGCGAATAATAACGTTGGAGGCACACAGACATGGCAAAATCGGGATGGTGTGTGAATGACAGAGCTTTGAGGGCCTCTGTACGCACTCATTCAGCCACCCACCCATGCATTCACTCGCTCAAGCCAAGATGCAGACACACACACACACACACACACACACACGTGTCCCTTGGGTAGTTCTGGGATAAATCCCTTAGCTGTAGCCAGGGTCAAATAATATGTTACAGGGCCAAGAACCCATAAGAATCACCTGGGTGGGACACCATGGGGGGATTTCTTTCTTTCTTTTTTTTTTTTTGAATGAGTTTATTTATGTATTTGAGATAAAGAGAACGAGAGAGAGAGAGAGAGAGGGAGAGAGAGAGAGAGAGAGAGAAGCATGGGGGGGAGCAGAGGGAAAGAGAGAAGCAGGCTCCCCACTGAGCAGGGAGCCCAAAGCAGGACTGAATCCCAGGACCCTGAGATCATGACTTGAGCCGAAGGCAGTCGCTTAACCACTGAGCCACCCAGGCGCCCTGGGATTTCTTTTTTATTACAAATGCTCAGGCTTCATCCCAGACGTACTGAGTGTGAGCCTCCAGAGGGTGGACCCAGCAGCACCTGGATTTTTTAAAGCTTCCTGGGGGGTTTCTTCGGAGTAGCCAAGCTCCGGGGACTTAGTTGCTGCTTCTTCCCCAGTGAGCCAGGAGCTGGGTCCATGGTGTCTGGAGAGCATCCTGCAAGAATTAAGACCCAGGCCTAATGCATTTCTCCCCAAAACGACACATGCCAGGGCATGCCCTGAGTCCATGAAAAACAGGTTCTTTATTATTTCCAGGCCAGCCCTTTGTGGGGCACTGGGTACATCCTGTTAAAGTTCACCATCGGGTAAAGGAGGTCAAAATATTTCCAGAAAGCACATCATGATGCAACAGACGTTCTAACAGGAACCAAGGCCCAACAAATACAGATCCTAAGACTCTCCCACAAAAACCAGGTGCCAGCCACGTCTATTAGGATGGCTGGCATCAAAACCACAGAAAAGGAAAAACGTTGGTGGGGACGTGGAGACGCTGGAGTCCGTGCGCATAAAATGGCGGGAACATAAAATGGCGCGGCTGCTGTGTGGACAACAGCATGGCAGTTCCCCCCGGAGAATTAAGAACAGAATTACCATGGGGTCCAGCAATCCCACATCTGGGTATATACCCAAAAGAACTGAAAGCAAGGTCTCGAAGACACCCAGCTACCTGGGTTCATATTGCAGTTCAACCACATGCTAGCTAGGTGGCCTTAAGTGAGGTAAGAGGTCTCTCTGTGCCTCAGTTTCCTCATCTGTAAAATGGGTATAAAAACACGGGGCCATCGGGAGGATGAGGTTCACAGCATGTGTCCCACACACGTTGACAGCTGTATTTCCGCAGTGGTCGTGAATACTACCGTCCCCCCTCCATGCCCTGCTGGAGCTCTGAGGTTCTGGAGGACACCCATGTGAAGCATATGTGGGTCCGGGGTGATGAATCTTTGGCCTTGTGGTTTGTGTAGTAACAGGTGCACTTATGAGTAAGAACCAGACTATGCGCCCCATGTGGGAGGTGCCGAGGTCAAACTCAGTGAGGACAGAGGTTGATGAGGTGCAAAATAAGATGTCCCTGCCCAGAGGCCTCTGCCCTTGGTTCTCTGGTGACGCAGGCCAGCACCCTGCCCTCTCGGGGCTTCAGCGACCTCTGCTCCTCCAGCCCCAGCCTCCTGTGAGTCTGAGAGCGAGAAGCCAAGCCCTTGGTCCCAACAGTCAGCACATCCGAACCCTGGGCCCCCCTGCCCGGAACCCCAGGGGTGGGGTGAGGGATGGCGGATGCCCCCAGGTGGCCACGGGGTTAAAGCACCTCTGAAACATTCAGGCCTTTTTGTCCTGACCCACAGGCTCCAAGAGGCCAGACTTGGGAACTGCTCCCCAGGAGAAAGTTGGGGGTGGAACCATCTACCATCCACCAGCTAGCCTCACTCCGGCCACAGGCTTCGTTTATCAAGGGCCCAGAGAGGCAGGACACAGAGTCCCTGGCCTCGGGCCAAACATTTTATTCCAAATCCCCAGAGGAGGAGCTCTGTTGGTTTCCCCTTTGTCAAAGAAACACAATCCCGATACTGCAAGGTCATCCAATAAATGCACAGATACGTCTGACGCGCATACTGTGGAATCATTATTATTGTTACACTAATAGTAATCATAGTAACACCTGCCAAAGACACGCCCAGCACCAGGATGGTAAGAACGTCACAGACAGCATGTCCGTCTATCCGGACGACAGCCCGCTAAGAGGCAATTCTACAATCATTCCCATTGTACAAACACGGAAACTGAGGCCGAGGATTGGACTTGCCCAGCGTCACACAAACAGCAAGCACTGAAGACAAGCCCTTGAACCCAGGCCTGCCTGAGACAAGAGCCCACCCGCTCTGCTCCTTCCTCCTCCCCAATGCCATGGCCATGTGTTGAGCTCCTACTACAGGCCCAATCCTTAAACGGCCCTTTGAGGGAGGCACCGCCATCGCATGTGACTTGTCCAGAGGCAAGATTGGAACTCGGGTCTGTCTCTCTGCGGAGCCATGGTCATCCTCATTGGGCTGTGATTCCAGAGGGTCTGGTCCCATTTCTGCCTCCCTCACCTCTGACTGGCAGGGTCCTCACAAGGCTTTGTCCACCCAGGGCAAGGAAGGCAGTGGGTGGCATTTCTCCTGCAAAGCCCAGCAGACCCAGGCCCAGCCAGAGGCAGGTGGCCATGGACCGGGCTGGGGGTGGACCCTGGCATAGGGGGAACAGATGGGGAAGGGGCCCAAACCCATCCCCCTACCCACCGGGGTGCTGGGTGTTGAGAGCATCTTCATGTCTCTTTCAACCTGCCTGGTGAGCTCTCTGAGTCACCCAAGGCAGTGTCCGAGGCTTGCAGGTGGCCAATGGGTGTTCAGGCTGCACCTAGACGGCTTGGGAGCTTTAGCATCCCCTGAGCCTGCTAACACCTGCTAGAGGGGGGCGGCACAGACAGCTCCCTCCAACAAGGATGGGGCATGGAAGGGCGAGGGGGCACCGGGAGGCTGTCGCATGGAAAGAGTATGAATTAGGAAGCAGGAATCCTGACGTCTTGTCTCTGCTCTGCTCAGCTCCTAGCTGGCTGTGTGACCTGGAGCGAAACACTCATCCTCCTCCTCAAGCCTTCCCTCCCCTACAAGGGAAAACTTCCAAAGGAGAAGGCACGAAAATCCAGACAGCCTTGTTGGGGCCCAGATCCAATGCCTGCCCTGGGGACTCTGCAGGTTTGCTCCACAAACAGGCACTGCCAAATGCGGAGCGATCCTCCCCAGGGGGACACGCCGCCTCAGCATTCCCCCCCCCCACCCCTGGGCTGCAGGACGGGGAGAGGGAGGGCCGGGCTGTCAGAGGCCCCGAAGACCACAGATCGGTAAACTTGCCGGCTCCCTGGCCAGCTGCCTGGCCAGTGCGTGCCGCGGGGCACATAGACGCCACGCTGCAGCGAGGTAAGTGTGGACCATGCAGGGAAACCCAGCCCCACTGCTGAATCAATAAGCCAAAGCGCCCGTCCCCCCGCGAGTCAGCGGTGTTGCTGCCGAGTGCCAAGCGAGGCCAGGGAGGCCAAGGGAAACGAGCAGGGACGTGGAGTCCCAGTGCTGAGTCACCTCCCTCCCTGACCCTCAGTTTTCTCATCTGGGAAAAGGGATCGCTACTGCCCACCTGGTGGGGTCATCCTGAGGTTATACCGTATGAAATTACGATATTCCACCCTCGTGGACTGACCTGCAAAACCAGCACTTTGGTGTTTCAACCCAATACACAGACGGACACAGTGTACAGCCCAGGCACAATAAATGTTGGCAAAACTGAGCCCAACAGGATGTGCTTTCCTCATCTGTGCGACGAGCGTAAAACTTCTTGTCGTACCTGCTCCCAAATCCCAAATATAACAAGCACGCAGCTCACCTTAGTTCCTAAGGCAAGGTCCCAAATACACCAGAGCGTGTGTGTGATAGGCTACTGATATACTTCCGTGTGTATTACATCAAATATAACTAGCCCATCGGACATCTTTAAAATGTTTAAGTTTAAAAAAAAAACAAACAAAAAACGAGTCAACATGTGGTACATCCATACAACGGAATATTATTCAGCCACAAAAAGGAATGGAGTCCTGATACACATTATGATCCAGGCGAGCCCTGAAAACGTTATGCCAAGTGCAAGAAGTCGGTCACAGAAGGCCACATGTTGTATGACTCCACTTGCATGAAATATCCAAAACAGGCCAATCATTAGAGACAGAAAGATTAGTGGTGGTATACCCATGGCTGGGGTCCTTGGAGGGAAGCAGGCAATGATCGCTAACAGGTACGGGGATTTCTTTACCCGGTCATAACAATGTTCTGAAATTGACCATGGTGAAGGTTGCAGAACTCTGTAAATATCAAAACCACTGAACTGTACACTTTTTAAATTTTTTTTCTTTTGGGGCCCCTGGGTGGCTCAGTTAGTTTAAGCATCTGACTCTTGGTTTCAGCTCAGGTCATGATCTCAGGGTCGTGGGATCGAGCCCCACGTTGGGCTCTGCACTCAGAGCAGAGTCTGCTTCAGATTCTCTCTCCCTCTCCCTCCTCTCGGCCCCTCCCTGCTCATGTGCAATCTCTCACTCTCTCTCTAAAATGGGTAAATAAAATCTTTAAAAATATTTTTTTCTTTTTATGTACTTTCATTTTTTTTACTGAAGTCTAATTGACATGAAACATTATAATTACCTCAGGGACTCAACATAATGATTCAATATTTGTTTGTTAATTTATTGATTTATTTGAGAGACAGAGGGAGAGAACACAAGCAGGAGGGGCAAAGGGAGAGGGAGAATCTCAAGCCGACTCCGAGCTGAGTGCAGAGCTTGACGGGGGCTCGATCCCATGACCCTGAGATCACGACCTGAGCCAAACTAAGAGTCAGGCACTCATCCGACTGAGCCACCCCGGCACCCCAATGATTCGGTATTTGTATATATTGTGAAATGATCACCACGATAGCTCTAGCTAACATCCATCACCATAGTTACAAAAAATTTTTTTCTTCTTGTGATGAGAACTTTTAGGATCTATTCTCTTAGCAACTTTCAAATATGCCAGACGGTGTCATAAATTATAGTCACCATGCTGTATATTGCATTCCCATATTGATTTTACAGCTGGAAGTTTGACCCTCTTCACCCACTTTACCTACCCTCCCAGGCCCCACCTCTGGCAACCACCCATCTGTTCTCTGTATCTATGAGCTTGGTTTGTTTGGGTTTTTTTGTTTGTTTGGGGGGGATTTTTTTAGATTCCACATATAAGTGAAATCATATGGTATTTATCTTTGTCTTATTTCACTGAGCATAATGCCCTCCAGGTCCATCCATGCCACAAATGGTGTTCTTTCTATGGCTGAATAATATTCCTTTGTCTATAGACCACATCTTCTCTATCCACTCATCTATCCAAGGACCCATAAGTTGCTTCCATATCTTACCTATTATAAATAATGTTGCAATGAACACGGGGTGCCTGTATCTTTTTGAGTCAGTGTTTTGTTTCCTTCAGATAAATACCCAGAGGTGGAATTGCTGGATCATACGGTATTTTTTTTTTATTGACATATAATTGACACACAGTATTGTTAGTTTCAGGTGTACAACATAATGATTCAGCAATTCCCTACATTCCTCAGTGCTCATCACGATAAGGGTAGTCACCATCTGCTACAAAATGACATTATTACAGTCTTTTTTTTTTTTTTTAAAGATTTTATTTATTTATTTTAGAGACAGAGCACAAGAGGGGGGAGTGGGAGAGGGAGAAGCAGACTCCCTGCCGAGCAGGGAGCCCGATGCGGGACTCGATCCCGGGACTCCAGGATCATGACCTGAGCCCAAGGCAGACGCTTAACCAACTGAGCCACCCAGGCGCCCGACATTATCACAGTCTTATTAACTATACTCTCCAGGCTGTACTTTTCACCTCCATGACTTATATATTTTATAAGTGGAAGTTTGTACCGTATTTCTATTTTTAATTGTAATTTGAATTTGTGCACTTTTTTTTTTTAAGATTTTATTTTTAAGTCATCTCTATACCCAATGTGGGGTTCGAACTTATAAGCCTGAGATCCAGAGTCACATGCTTCACCGACTGGGCTAACCAGGCACTTTAAATGGATGAATTGTAGGGTACATGAATTATATCTCAATAAAACTGCTGTTTAAGAAGGTGAGTCAAGTTCAAGAAGAAGGTTAACTGAGGAACAGTCCAAGTGGTACAGAAATATGAACAATGCTCAAGGTGATACAAGAATGACTAGAACTTGGGAAACACTGAATTGATAAGGTGTAGGTGGGTTCAAATCCTACCTCCTGAGTGGCCATCGGGGGTAATGACTTTGCCCCTCTTGACCTCAGTGTCCTCATCTGGAAAACAGGAACAAGAAGAGTTCCCACCTCCGGGAGCCACCATGAGAACTAAGTGAGGTATCAGTGTCTGGTGTATCCTGGGGGATAGATAGATGGCAGCATCGTTACCTGTCACCCCCTGGCTTTGGAAAAAAAAAAAAAAAAACGGAGGCTCACGGAGGTGATGGGACCTGCCTGAGGTCACAGGCTGGGAAAACTGGGGCTCACCCTCTGAACCTCCGTCTTCAACTGTCCCAAGTCCCTCCTATCCAGTCAAGAGGCCTCACCCAAGCCTGCCCCACCCAGGCTGATAAATCCTTTCCTGAAAGTGAGCCCAACCCGAGCCAGCCAGGGACTTGCTGATGGCCTGCCAGGGGACAGGGCCTCCGAGAGCCGCCCAAACTCTCCAGCCCAGAGAGGGAGGTACAGGTACACAGGCGGAGGGCAGAGGGAAAGGCAGGAGCCTAGCACAGCGCGTTCCACGCAGGCTTGCTGCTATTATTACCTGGTCATCACTATTATTCACTCTCCTCGTTGTTATTTTCACCCAGATTTTCTCTGGGACACACCAGTCATTCATCAGACAAATATTTATTGAGCGCACCTACTGTATGCCAGGCACCGTACTGGGGACAGGACACTGAACGAGACAAAGTCCCTGCCCCCCTGAGGGTTATCGTCCCCTAGGGAAGACAGACATTAGAGAAATAAATACATAATCCTCAGACTGCAGGTTGGGCTATGTACTAAGAGGGGCAGGAGTGGGGGGGAAGGGCTTGGGGAGGGCTGTCCTCCACCTCTGCCCCCATCCTCTCTCACCTGCAGGATGACCGCCTCCTCACTGTCCTCCAGGCTTCCACCCAGCCTCAATCCCAAGTCCATTCTCTGCTCAGCAGCCAGAAGAATCTCTTTAAAACCCAAACCCACATCCTATCATGAAGGGCCACCACACTCACCATAAACCCCATGGCGCCCTGCACTGTACCTCCCACCTTGCTTCCTCTGCTCCTTTGGTTCTTCTAGCATTTCCAACTTGCTCCTGCCTCAGGGCCTTTGCACTTGTCAGTCCTTCTGCCCAGAACACTGCCCCCCAGGCTCTTCAGATAGCCTCTTTGTCACCTTCAGGTCTCAGCTCAAAGTTAATTTCCTCAAAGAGCCATTCCCTTATTCCCATCTACAACAGTTAACCTGGGGGCGCCTGGGTGGCTCAGTCAGTTAAGCCTCAGACTCTTGCTTTCGGCTCAGGTCATGGTCCATGGGCTCAGGGTCATGAGATTGAGCCCTGCACTGGACTTCTCACTGGGTGTGGAGTCTGCTTGAGATTCTCTCTCTCTCTCTCCCTCTGCCTCCCCCACCCCCAACCACTGGCACACACGCACTCACTCTAACAACAACAAAAAAACAGACACCTGACTTTCATATCACCTTTTATTTTCACCACTGTTCTTAACCACTATCTAAAACTGTCTTGGGGCACCTGGGTGGCTCAGTCGGTTAAGCATCTGACTCTTGATTTTGGCTCAGGTCATATCTCAGGGTCATGGGATGAGCCCTGCAGTGGGCTCGTGCTGGGCATGGAGCCTGTTTACAATTCGCTCTCTCCCTCTCCCCCTCTGCCCTGCCCCCCGCTTCCCCCCCCAAAAAATAAATTAATAAATAAGTAAAATAAAAAATAAATAAAACTGTCTGTCTTATTAATGGGACAATGTACCTGCTTCTCCCCACTAGAATGTCTGGCCCATAAAGGCACTGAATCCTGTTGTATCCTTAATAGAGAGGTGCCTGGAGCAGAGCCAGTGCTCAATAAATAGCTGCATGGAATGGATGGATGAGGGGTAAATAAGTGGGTGAATGGATATATGCACACATGGATACACGGATGGATGGGTGAATGGGCAGAAGGGTGAATGGGTAGATGGTTGGATATATGGATGCATGATGTATACACTGATGGACAGACAGATGGTGGGTAAATTAATGGGTGGGTGCATGGATGGATGGACAGAAAGATGGCTGGATGGAAGGATAGATGATGGATGGGTGGATGGAAGGATGGATGGACAGATGGATGGGTGGAT
>NC_058416.1:73875236-73958521 GCF_002201575.2 Neomonachus schauinslandi
TGGATGGGTGGATGGAAGGATGGATGGACAGATGGATGGGTGGATGGGTCGGTGGATAGAAAAAAAATAGATGGGTAGATATAAGGATGGACAGAAGAAGAAATGGAAAAGTAGATGGAGGGTAGATGGAAGAATCAATGGAGGGCCACATCCTTTGGGTGGTTCTGACCATGTATTCATGAGTACAGGGTCCTAAATTCAAATCTCTCATGAGTATGGTTTTCTGAACGGGCAAAATAAAATAAAGCATGTAAAGCATTTAGCAAGTGCTCAATAAACATTAATCATATTATTTTAGTTATTGTTAAGTATTGTAATATATATCTAGGCAGTTCACATTTTGGTTGATTTTTGTGCGGTGTTGTGTGTGTGTGTGTTTTGCTTGTGTTCTACAATGACTCTGGATTGTTTTTGCAATAAGAACCACCCTCTACAATAATTCTATATTGTTTTTGTAATAAGAACCACCCACACAGTTACACTTAAAGCTTAGCATCTCTCTCCAGCATCATATTGGGTTTCAGGCCTGGTCCAGCCGCCTACCCTCCAGCTACCCCCTCACACTAGACACACTCTGGAAGCTGAAATCCCCCAGGATCGTGCTCCCCCCTGGAAGTACTGTCAAAGAAACCTGTCTGGAGACAGTAGCATGTGAAGGGCACAGCCGGGTCAAGGAGACACCCAGGTCACAGCCCAAGCCAGCAGCACACAAGGCCTACAAGCCAGACTCCTCCCTCTGTGGTCCACCCCCCAAAAAACACAGTTTCTGGCTGCGAATTCAGTACCACATCCCACAACAAGAGCCAGATTACCCATTCCCAAGTTTGGGAGACATTTGGGATGTGCCATGCTGTGGGTATAATATTCGATCTGGAGAACCCCAGGGGTACCCCCAGGATTCAGCAGCCAGCCTTCAGAACAGCTGAGGTGGGTGAACGGGGCCTGGGGCACCACTAATGGGGGGCAACGGACAACAAAAACAAGTAGTGGGTTTCAGGATCAGCCCCAGGGGCAGGCGCTCCAAATTACAGACGTTGGCTTGGGTTGCCTGCCTCAGCGTACAAACAGCCCCGCATAGCACCAGCAAAAGAAAAATAGTGAACCACTATGGCTGCCTATTATTGGTCACTTACTGTGTGCTGGATGTTTTAGCACACAGTCAAAGGTGTGGAGCCCTGGTTAAACGTCCTCTCAAGCAGGGGCCCCTGGGTGGCTCAGTCAGTTGAGCTTCCGACTCTTGTTTTCGGCTCCGGTCACAATCTCAGGGTTGTGGGATCAAGCCCTGCATCAGGCTCCATGCTCATCGTGGAGTCTGCATGAGATTCTCTCTCTCTCTCTCTCCCTCTCCCTCTGTCCCTCCCTCTGCTCACGCTCTTTCTCTCTCTAAAACAAATAAAATCATGTAAAAAAAAAGAAAAGGTATTCCCAAGCAATGCAGAATCAGACGGCAAGACGGTAGCGTTATTAACAATTACAACTACAGTTTATTACAAGGATTCCGCGTGATGATCACAGTGAGTACTTAGCACCTGGCCTGCTCAGTCAGCGTTTTTGTTACAAATGTTCTAAATGACAGTAATTGGGAGGGGGCCCTGACTGTGCGCCTGGCTCTGCCCGGAGACTTCACATACTGCGGCACAACCACCTTATAAGGGGAGACCTCCTACTAGCCCCATTTTACAGACAAAGAAACTGAGGGTGGATCAAGTTGCCTACTTACCCACGGTCCCGGAGCAAGTCAGGGGCGACATCACGTCCCTCCATGGGTATCACCAACCTAAACTCGCCTCTGAAAGCCAGGCCCCATTAACCCCTTCCTCTCTCTGGCCCTCCGGGTCCCACTGACGTCCAGGTGACACCCTAGTGTTCAGACCTTCTTAGAGGTGGCCGGCTGACCCTGCCTCTTGTTCCGGGCGGCTGAGCCCATCCTGAAACACAGACGCAGCCAAGGGAGGAGGAGGAAGGGTTCCTGGTGAGCTCATCTTACAGGGGCCACTTCCAGCCCCCTGGGACCATCCAGCTGCCTTCTTGGACAACACCCTAGCCTCCATGGGGACAAGAAACATCCCTGAGCGATAAAGATCAGGACTGGCTTATAAGAGCATCCAGACGCTTTGTGTGGCCCAAGCCCCATTCTGAGCAGTCCCCATCTCTGACACCAAATGGAGCAGCATGGAGCACTCCCTGGAGGAGGTGGTCTGGGGGTCTCCCCAGCCTAGTGTCCAAATCCACCAGTTGCACACCGCAACATTCCTAGGAAGGGGCTCACCGCTCAACACCAGAAAAAAATACACATGCGTATAAAATGATAGCTAGGAGAAATTACGCATTTGCTGTGTGCCAGGTACCTCTAATCCCTTCACATGCATTAACTCACTGAATCCTCACGTAGCCTCCCTTTACAGAGGAGAAACGGAGACTCAGGGAGGGGATGTGACCTGCCTAAGGTCACACAGCTAGGAGATCCCAGAAACAGGAATGGAACCAAGCCAGCTGAGAATAAAGCCAACATTCTGAAACCCAAGACATGGTGCTGACATCTTTCAATCATCGGTATGAATGCACGGTGTGACTGACACATCTAGAAATCATACTTCAAAATATTACCACTGGTTATCTTTAGAAGTGGGCTTATAAGAGTTTTATCTCTTCCTTTTGGGTTATCTGTATTTCTAAATGCTCCACAATGAAAAAACGTAGTGTATTATAATGTAAACGTATATAATGTAAGTGTATTACAATAAGGACAAAGAGAGAATAAAAATTATTAATTTGGAAAATGAAAGTAGAGTCACTTAACAAGCAGTAATCTCAAGCCACCACATGCCAGGCGTGGAGGGGACAGCCGAATAAGGCAGGAGGACCCGCCAAGGGTAACTACGAAGGTATGAAAACCCCACAGTACTGCGGAGAGAGGCATGCACCAGGTGGGGACCTTACCTAACAGCGCCACCCACCCACCCACCCACCCAACAGGACAGCACAGACAGCGACTCGCCTTTCACCCCACATTCACCAAGCTGGGAGGCAAGCATTGGCATCCCCATTTCACAGGTGTGAACACTGAGGCAGAGAAGAAGGGCAGCCACTCCCGTGGTTGAGGACCCAAGAGCCAGGGCCCCATGGCTCCAAACCTGGGCAGTGTCTTCAGGCTGCTGCCGCCCATGGAAGAACCACCTTTCGGGGGTGACTCAGGCCTCGGAACAGGAACGGGGTGAGACCCAGGGAGCCCCCGCGGAAGCCCAGCCGACCCCGACTGAAGCCAGGGAAGATGGCTCACACTTGGGCTGCTGGGTCAGCCGGCATGCTGGGCATTCCAAAAATTCCTCCAAAACTTTTTGCTGCACACCCCACCCCGTTTCCAACAAAATCCCCATTTTTAATGAACCAAAAGAAGGAAAAGCAGAGGGGCTGTGATTAAGGCACGTGGACAAAGGCGATCCTGGGAGGCGTGAAGGCCTCTTTTCCGGAGTTAGTGCCAACAGTCACCAGCACCTGTCGCCTCTCCAAGAAGAAGGTGGTCTGCTAGTTGCTAACACTTCCCCTCGCATCCAAACCCCGGGTGCATCATGGGAAACAGTCTGGCTGCAAAGCTGACAGAAGAGGGACCAGGAGAACGGTGCCCCCTGGGGCCCTGCTCTGCATCAGAGCCTTGAGCACACCACTCTCCGCCTCCTCTTCTCTCTCCCCCGAGAGGGCAGGGGCCCTCGTCCCAGGCAGTCCCAGGCAGCCCCAGGGCCCAGTACAGGCCCTGGTACACAGTGGGTGCTTAATAAATAACATAGATGAAAAGGATCAACCGTCCCAGGGGAGGAAAGGAAGCACTGTGCTGGAAATTCTCAGGGGAAGGATGGTATTTCCCACGGGGCCAGGGGAAGATGGGGAGAAGGCATCGGGCTGCCTTGAGCGTTATTATAGGGAGGCTGGGCTTGCAGGAGGCAGGCCTGAGTTCAAAGCCAGGCTCTGCTACGTCTACCTCAAGCTGAGTGAGTAAGAGGCTCTGGGAGCTACCCACCAGTTCCCCTTCCTCGGTGAAAGAGGTCCAGAGAGGGGAAGGGGCTCACCCAAGGACACACAGCAGAGTAGCTGGTATTAGAACCCAGAGTCCTGACTTCTGGCCCAGAACTCATTCTACTACACTCCGTGTCCTCTCCCATGACCTAGGATCCCTTCACATGCCGAGTTGAGTGCCTGGCGAGCAGGTAATCAGTTCCAGAAACAAAGGCAAGACTTTCCAGGGCTGGGGCCTAAAATGAAAGAAACGATCATGGGCAGCTTCCCAGGCCAAAGGGCCCTGGGAGTCCCCACCCCCCAAGTGACAGCCGGCCCAGGACCCAGGGCAGCGCTCCGCAGGCAGAGTGCCCACCAAGGCCCAGGCTTCACGCCCGGGCAGGTCGGCCAGCGCCAGTTCACAGGAGGACCTCAGTGTCCCCAACGCGCTCGCTGGCATCCCCTTCTGCTGGGAGGCCCCGCACACCCCGAGTTTCCTTCCCCCAGCAGCGTCTCACCACCCCCTGGGTAAACAGGCCAGTCCCAGAAAGGGCTTTCGTCACTGAGGACACAAAACAAAAAAGAAAAGAACTATAAACAGTCGGCTGGGAGCTACAGCCTGACCCGGAGCCTTTGAAAATACAGCTGGGTCCCCGACAGGTGGGACACCACCTAGGACATTCACACAGGAAGGGGCTCCGGGGCTCCCTGCCTGCCACCAGCCGCGAGCGGGGGGGCCAGGCGCTCCGGCTCTCAGGGGCTCAGCCTCCTCATCTGTAAGATGGGAACCACACGAACAGCGGTCTTCATAGGCTGAAGAAAGGATTCCGTAAAGGATGCAATAAAATAATGCACAAACCCACGTGTCCGTCCAAGGAGCTGGAATATAAGAAGCAGCCAATCCAAGCTGTTACTTCTTATTATAGCTCCTGTTACTATTTCTGCTGCTACCACAAGCAAGAGAGATTTATATCGTGATTTACAGAGCAAGTCCTTGGCGTATCTTACACACATTTGTTTTAAAGACCCTAAGGTGATCTATTTATGGGGGGACGGTTCCCATCTTTCAAGTGCCTATTATGTGCAGGAAGCTTTACATGGTTACCTCCCCCAGTCCCACAAGGACCTCACAGGGAAAATCTTAGCATCTTCTTTCTGCAGATGAGGACTGAGGCTCAGAGAGGTCAAGCCACTTGCCCAAAGTCACACAGCAATGACGTGATGGAGAGAGGACAGAATGCTGGGATGGTCCAGCTCTGTCCTCCTTTACCACCAGGGAGGCGGCAGGGGGAGGGGGTCAGGACCCAGGGGCTGCAGTCAGGCTGTCTGGACCTGCATTCACCCTTCCCAGTAGGGACCCTGGGCATGTGACTCCCTCTCTGAGCCTCAGTTTTCTCTTCTGTCAAATGGGGGCCTGAGAATCAAATGAGACACAGATGTGCACAATGCCTAGGAGAGAATGAATACTCTCTACTTCTTGGTTTTATTTTACTATAAATAACAGCAGTGTTCTCAAAAGCCGAGTCTCAGCAAGTGGAAGAAAGGAAGCCTCAGTCATTAACCCCAAACTTCTTTTTTTTTTTTAAAGATTTTATTTATTTATTTTGAGAGAGAGAGAGGGAGGGAGATCATGCACAAGCAGGGGGAGGGACAGGGGGAGAGGGAGAGGGAGAGAATCCCAAGCAGGCTCCCCCTTGCGCATGGAGCCCAATGTGAGGTTCGATCTCAAAACCCTGAGATCATGACCTGAGTCGAAGCCAAGAGTCGGATGCTTGACTGACTGAGCCACCTGGGCACCCCAACCCCAAACTTCTGAAGGCACAGAGGACTGGGCAGAAAACCACCAGGTTCACACAGGTCAAAGGCTATCCTTTCTTGCCTCCAGTGACATCTTGGCCCATCTGAGACTCACTTTACGGATAAGGAAATGCTCAGAGAGGTGAAGCGACCTGCCCGGGGTTACACAGGAACCCCATGCATGGGGCATCCCAGAATCTCTACCTACTCCACCCAGCTTCCTTCAGAAACCCACCCTCAAACCCAGCAGAATCCCATTCTCCCCAGCACAGGACTGGGCACATGATCCACACAGGATCAATGCTCATCAAATGAATGAATGAAGGAGTGAGCTAGTGCCCTCCACCCCTGTGCCTAGCTTGGGTGGCCTCCACGAATACCCACAACCATGGGCTCCTGAAGCCTGCTGAGCACTCCCACCACAGGCAGTGGGAACATTCCTGAAATGCAGAGCTTCCAGGGCTCCTCCCCAGCTGGACTTGAGTGCGGAGTGGTTTATAAAGGGACTTGGTGCCTCCCCAGCAGGTAATGTCTGCCCTGGGGGAGACAATGTCATATCAACAGGGACCCATTAACAGACAGCCCTCCAACTTCAGCAGAGGGGGGCAGAGCACCTGCGCAGAAACAGAGGTCCTAGAAGCGTCCCTCTCCTCACCCCTTTCCCCAAGGCCCTGCGGGTTCCCAGGACCAGAAGCAACCGGCCCTGGGCCTTTGCAGACTAATAACAATACAAAATAACAATGAAGATAAGGCTGAGCACATACATTCATCAGCACTCACTAGGTATTAGCCCAGTTGATGAGGCAGACGCTAGTTATCACTCCCAGTTTGCAGATGAGGCTACTAAGCCACAGAGGGGTTGACCGCCAGGCCCAAAGTCACACAGCAGGAGAGTGGTGGTGCTGGGATTTGAGCCCAGGCAGTGGGAATACAGATCCCCCACAATATTCCCAGGGGGTATGGGGAATGTCCAATTCCACAGAATTCTGCATTCTACCCCAGTAACGCTCCAGGCACCAGCGGGCTGATCGTCCACTTCGTGCCAAGTGTCGCACAGCTTGGCCAACGGTCACAAGCACGGACCCTACATCCACTTCACAGACGGGAAAACTGAGGCTCAGAGAGGTAATGCGACTGGTGGAAGGTCACGTGACCCACAGGGGCAGAGCTGGGATTTGAATGTAAATCTGACTCCTCCCCAGCCTCCCCCTGGCCTCACTGTGCTCCCCCCAACGCTGGCTCCAGGTACCACAGCCTGAGGAACTGTAAACCAAACCCAAAGCAAAAATCAATCAAGGGGCGCCTGGGTGGCTCAGTCGGTTAAGTGTCCGACTCTTGATTTCGGGTCAAGGTCATGGGGTCGAGCCCCGTGTCGGGCTCCGTGCTCAGCATGGAGCCAGCTTAAGACTCTCTCTCCCTCTCCCTCTGCCCCTCCCCCTCAAAATAAATAAATAAATCCTTAAAAAAAGTCAATCAAGACAATGGTGCCTCACCTTCACACCTCACATCACAGACACAAAATACCTCCTGAACCCAATATCGTGTTTGAGCTGCCCAGCAGCTCTGCCGGAGAGGGCACATTATTCCCATTTTCCAGATGGGGAAAACAAGGCTCACACCCGTGAACCGCCTGTTCTGGGCTATCACCTCTAACCAGGTCTCCTTATGCAGAGAGAGCCCTGCTCTGATGTGTCCCATACCAATCAGGCTCCACTATTCTCAACGCCCTCTCCCGGCGGACCCTGCCCCCAGACTCCATCCTGCCCCATCAGAAACCTGATTGTGACAGGCTGCAGGACTGCTCGGGGAAACATATACTCCCTCCCTCTCCGCCTCCAGTGGGGGAGTATGTGGCTTTCTGCCTGACGCTGGGCTTGGCCATGTGACTTGCTTTGACCAACAGAGAGCAGAAGGAACCCCGCCCGAGTTCCTAGTAGAGACTTTCTGAGGCACCACAGGTCCCCACTGAGCTCCTGAGCATCTGCTGTCCACCAGAGAAAAGCTGCTGCCCATCAGCCTGGGTATCAAGATGAAGAAGATACATGGGACAGACACACACCCAACTCAAAGCCTGATGTCCAGGCTGCCCCCCAAAACCCAGCCAAGTTCAGCTGAGTCATCTGCTGACCCAGGAGCATGAAACACACGGTTTGCCATTAAAAACCACTGCAACCTGGGAGATGCTTGTTACACAGTATTAGCATAGGAAAACCGGGCTGATACAAAGCCACCTATTTCTAGAGGGAAGCAGGTGGGCAAATATCTCCCAGGACACGGCTCCCAGCAGGCTGGATTCAAACCCAAGGACTGCAGGAACTATCACCCTCCCTACAGTCACACCGAATGCTACCCCCATGGCCACCAGTAAGCCGGAGTCATCCGCTGTTCCCTCCCCCTGAAACACACCAGCAGGCTCTCTCTCCAAGGGCCTCAGGAGGAATGTGAAACATTCAATGGCTCAGGAGGGAAACGGGGCAGGCTAGATCCGCATCCCAAACCCCCTTTACTCCAACAGCTCCACATCCTGGAATCTGCCCTCCAATCGGAATGCAAGAAGCGTGCAAACACACAGAACAGGGATGTCTATTACACCACTGTGTGTCCCGGCAAAAACCAAGCCACTCAAAGCCCATCCACAAGGGGTCTGTTCAATAACTAACGCCTTCAGGCACTGGGGTATTATTCAGCTGTTTAAAGAGTAGGGTTCAGTCAACACATTCTGAAATGGGAAAGTATCCAGATCTATTTTTAATTTATGTGTGAAATTCTTTGTTTGATCATCACTGTTGTTAAAAGACTATGTCTACACATGTGGATTCATTTGTTTATTCCATGACTGTTTGCAGAGCAAACAAGTGAAGACAGATAGGGTTTCTGCCTTCTTAGAGCATAAAATCTAGAGGCAGAGGAGGGTAAGGGTAACAACTCCACTACAACATGTAACAAGAACAGTAACAATCAGCATACCGAGCATTGACCACGTGCCAGGTCCCTCATCCTTTACTCTGCACAGCAACCCTCAGAAGGAAGACCTGCGATTCACCCCTGGTCACTAACGAGGAAACTGGGGCTCAGAGAGGTTAAATCACCTGCCCAGGGTCACACAGCCGATAAGTAGCAAAACCAAGATTCAATGCCTTCCATGTGGCTCCAGAGTGAACATAAAAATAACTTAGATAATTAGCAGAATGTGACAAGGGCTGGTGCGGGAAGACTCACTTGTCACTCAAAATAATATCATTTTGCCATCTTTGAAGTATGTGGTGTGTTACCTATTACTTTCACAATACAAATATATATATAGCATACATATGTGTATCACTTCTGACTTAGTGATATAAATATCCCAAGATCACGCTTTGGGGACATAATTTATATTCTTAATAGAGACAAGGCTATAGAGCATTTCAAAGGTCATCTAACTGAGCAATTAACTGATGGAGCAGTGATATGAAGCAGAAGTCAATCCATGATCATTTGCACACCTGTCTCCCTTGGCTTCCCTGCCACGTTTTCCTCCCATCCGATGGACCAGATTCCTGAGGAGTGGATTCCTGAGGGCAGAGGCTCTTTTGAATTGCCCACATCCCACATATGATGCTCAATAAAATATTCATCACATTGAAGGGAAAAAAAAATGTGTGTGTGTGTGTGCGCGCGCACATGTCCCCCTCAGATGAAACAGTGTGTCCTTTTAAATGATAGGAGTTTGAGTAGTGGGAGTGGATAGGACTCCCAGCACCTCAGCTTCATAAACTGCAAGATCAACTGTCCCCCAAACAGGCATCACCCAGGTTTGTTGTGAAAAATCAAAAAAAAGAACAAAGAGTTTGCCCAGAGCCTGGCACACATGAGGGGTTCAGTGAACAGTGGGTATTCTGATGTGGTCTGTGCTTTACTTATATTCTCTCCAACAATCCCATTTTCCAGAGTATGAAACTGAGGTTTTAAGAGTGAAGTGGTTTGTCTGGGGTCACAGTCCTATCTGCCTACGTGAGTGGGGTAAGGAATACTGAACTCCTAGCCAGAGATCTTCCTGCCCTCTTTTTTTTTTTTTTTAATTTATTCATTTGAGAGAGAGAGCAAGAGCACGAGTGGGGGGAGGTGCAGAGGGAGAGGGAGAAGCAGGCTCCAAGCTGAGCGGGGAGCCCCACGTGGGGCTTGATCCCAGGTCCTGGGATCATGACCTGAGCTGAAGGCAGACACTTAACCAACTGAGCCACCCGGGCTCCCCCTTCCTGCCCTCTTTTACAAACCTGGCAAAACCTTCCTGCTTGGGTATTTAGAGAGTGGCAGGGGGTGTAAAGAGAATGTTTATCCCGATGGTCTTTCATTCATTCAAGTGTGCTGGGCATACCAATTAGCATGCAATTCTCCAGTTGAGCTATGTCTTCGCCTGGGCTGCTCCTTCTGCCTGGAATGTCCTCCCCTTGCCTCCTACTCATCCTTCAAGACTCAGCTCAAGTGTCACCTGTGGCTGCCCTGCCCCCCCACCCCACCCCACCCCCACACACACCAGGTTGGGAGAGGCACTCCCTGCCTGAACAACATCCTGAAGACAAGACAAAATGATAATTATCACGCCCATGACTTAGTGAGCGCAGACCGGTGCACACACTCTACCTGGCACTTCCATGTACTGCTTCCCTGAATTCACGTAACAACCCTCTTAACGAGGGGAGGAGCCTATCGTGAGCCCATTTTACAGATGAGAAAATTGAGTCTCAAACCAAGTACGATGGCTGAGACCACAGCCAGGAAAGGCAGGGCCAGGGTATGCCCCCAGTAATTCCCCCCACCCCGCCCTGCCCCGGGCTCCCTCCTTTCTATCCCTGTCTCCTCCTCGAAGCCTCCCTGGATTTAGCCTGCTGCATGCTGATTCAGCCTCACCACCCTGAGCCTTCTCTACTCCACCTCACAGATTCCAAACATCCACAAGCTGCAAGCTGGAAGCAAGTTCAAATCCCTGCTCTGCCACGGTGACGGGCAAAGACCTTGCCCCATTACAGAGTCCTGAGTCCGGTGGAATGGGAATAATGAGCCCCACTCCCTCACACGGGAAGGTGGCGAGTCCAAGTGTGAAGTCCCAAGGATGTGGATGTTTATAACCATCCCTGGGCAGGTAGCGCAGGCGCGCTCAGCAAGGTCTGCTGAATTGGACAGAATACTGGCACGATCTTCAGGCCACCTCCCCTAGGGGGGGTCCCTCCTCCCAAGAGACTGCTCTGCGTCCAGGGTCTTCAACTACGTGCCTCTCTAAATAGCATACTGACCAACGTCTATATGCAAGTTCAGACAACCACCTCTCATCTGGATTTTTCTGGCAGCTCCTCACTGGCCTCTGAGCCTCCCCCTAAGAGCAAGACAAGCTTCCCAAAACACACATCTGACCCTCTCCCACAGAGAAACTTCCACAGCACCCCACAGCCCTGGAATAAAGTCCAAACCCCTGCGAATGGTTGACCTGGCCCTGACCAGCACCTCCGCCAACACCCCACGCTCCCTCCTGCGTTCAGGCCGTTCTGTTCCCTTTTTCTGGCCCACAACACCATCCTCTTCCCGCTGGCAAGGTCTCCAAGAAACTAACCCCCCTGACCCCCACCCCTCCCCCTGCCAGAAGGGAGGCATCACCCCCTCTGCCCATTATCAGAGCTCTCCCCTCTAGACAATTGTCTCCTTTCACCAGGCTTTACCCCTCAACGTTGTGACTGCTGGCCCCCTCTTTGACACAATGTCTTGAAATATTTATTGCATGGCATGCATGCATGCATGAATGAAGCACATTTAAAATATTCTTCAGGGGTTCCTTTTCTGAATTGGTCAGAGATGTATTCTGGAGATGCCGCGAGGGAAGATATGCTCAAGACCACACAGTGGGCTGTTCCATTCTCCTGTCAAGGTCAGCCTTGAATAAAAGCCCCCAGGACCTCCAAGTGGGGGTGGGGCTGTAGGGGGGGGTCATCCACCCTCAGAATCTGGGGTGAGGGCTGAAACCCCAACATCAAGAATCAGCACAGCTGCCTCAGTGGACTGCTGGAATGTAATGCCAGGAGGATAGGTCCTACAATGCCCTGTGTCGGCCACATAGTAGGTGCTCAAGATACACGCTGGTTGATGGAAGGAGTGTGCTCACACGCACAGCTGAACCACACGCCCAGACTCCGTAGTGGAACCCTGCACTTGTCTCAGTTAACTGCACCCTTGTCAAGCACACGAATCCTTTAAAAACGATTCCCCCTAGAACCACCAAGCCTGGGGCTAGTGTCTGCACCACTTCCTTGGGAACTGTCCCAGGGAGGAGATGCCAGTGTCTAGAGGTGAACACATGTTTGTCCAGGAGCCTCCAGGGATTAGGAAAAGGAAAGCTGAGCCAAGGGAGAAGCCTTGTCCAAATGCCCTGGTTACTGATTAGCCAAACCCCAGAGCTGCTCTCTGCAAGGAGGATCAGAGGGGCCATAAACCCCTCTGGAGGAAAGATCGAGTTAAAGGTCTCTCTAATCCTGCAGTTTAAAAAGACAGCAAGTTGCCTTTCTGGAGCTTCCCGGGAGACCGTAAGGGAAGTGCAGGGGATGGGACCTGGGAAAGAAGGGGCCACAGAATGAGGGCCCACTAATATTTACAGAGCCCCTACCTGTTTCATACCTATCACACCTATTAACCCAGCCAGCCACTCGGAAGAGGGAGCAATTTGACCCCCAATCCCACCCCGTTTTGCCCCGAGGGGAGACCGGGCTCCGAGAGGCTAAGTGTTTTGCCCAAGGTCACAAAGAAGCTGCAAAGAAAAGCTCTTTCTTTGTGCAACAGGTACAGCCCTTTCCCTTCCAAAAGGTAATGACTGCTCCTGGCTAGAGAAAGTTCACTCCCGGGCGGCAGGAAGCCCAGGCCACCTAAGGCGGCGCGCGGAGGTCACACACCCCGATACAGGACGTGAGCAGGGTTTCAGGGCGCGGCGCCCCGGCTCCGAAGCGAGTGTGTGCCAGGAGGGTGTGGAAAGGTCGGGGCTCGGGTGGGGGTCAGCAGGCTACTTCCCCTCCCGAGGGCCCCGCCTGTGGCCCGGAGCGGCGCCGCCAGCGGGGTGAGGGCCATCCGAGCCTGCCCGGGAGCAGGGGGACCGAGCCTTAATCCCATCAGGGCGTCTCAGCCCTGGGGAGGCGCGTGGAGGGGAGCGCAGGCCCGGCGGGGAGGGAGCGTCCGGAGCCCCGGAGACCCGGCGCCCGAGGGGCCCCGCGCGCTGCTCTCTCCACCACCCCCGCTGCCCGCAGGATCATCTCGCCCCGGGCTCGGCCTCGCCGGGCACCCCCCCTTCCCAGTGCCCACCTCCGGGCCTCCAACCCGCACGGACGTCCAGATCCTAGCGGCTCCAGGCTGGGTACCCGATCTCCGGCGATCCCCCAGCTCCCGGCCACCAGATCTCCTCTCGGAATCCACTGCCAAGGCTCGGACAAGCGTGGGGGAACAGGGAGGTGGGAGGTGGGGATCAACTAGCTCCCAGTCTCCAATCACCGACCCCCGCTACCCCCAGGCTGGAGATCGAGTGGGACCTCAGGCCGCCAGTGCCCGATCCACTCCTAGGATCGACTCCCAAGTCTTCAGCCTGGTGGTGCGGGATCCATTGGCTGCCCTGTGCGGGATCTTCCCGCGGGATCCACTCCCAAGTCTCGGGAGACATATCCCCAGGCTCCCAAATCGGGATTCCCCCCTCCACGCAGACCCAGAGCCGGGGGAGATCCACCGGGTCCCCACCTCTTCCCCGGCCAACTTTGCCAACTTTTCTCCCGGGGCCTCAGCCGAGCAGAAACTTGGCGGCCATCGCCCACCGCCGCCTCCCCAGCCCCTTCGCAGGCCGGGCACTGGGGGCAGACAGCCCGCCCCCACAGCCGGCGGCCGCCGCACAACCTACCCTGCAGCCGCCGCCGCCTGCCCGCGCCGCGCCGCCACCTGCCCGCAGCCCGTGGCACCTGCCCGCGCCGCCGCGGCCCAGCGCAGCCTAGCCTGCTGGGGGCGGGGCCTCGGGCGGGGAAGCGCCCCCCCGTCGCCATGGGAACCGCGGCCGGCGGCGCCTGCGCAGAAGGGCCCGGGGCGGAGCGCGGCCGGCCCGACCCGCGAGCACCCGCAGGCTCCTAGGCCTGGGGACTATCCGGCGGGTCAGAGGTCGCGAGCGCTGCGGGGACACTCCTCCCGGAAGCGCTCCGGGCCTGCGAGTCCGACCCCGCAGCGCGCGACTCGGAACGTGCTCGTGGTGCCGGCCCGCGTTCTAAGGACCACCCCCCAGACCTCGGCCGGGATCCGCCGGCAGCGGGCGCCGGCCCGCGGTCGGGCCTACGCTCCCGAGAGCCTAAGGCAGCCGGGGAGCTCAGGAGGCGCTGGGTAAAGCCTCGCCCGTGGAATCGACCCGGCTGCGGGCGCTCGCCCGAGAACAGGCGGGATTTGCGCGAGACGCTGGCGCCCCCTCGCGGCGGGCAGGGGCACTGCACGGCGGGGCTCGCGGGCGTGGTGGGAAGCTGTTCACTGCACTGGGGGGTGGTGCCTACCGTGTGGGACGCTCCTGCCACTGTGTTGTGGTGGGGGGCCAGGGGTATGAAGACTTTGGGACAAGTTGGGAGACTCGTAGGAATCCGCCCCTAAACAAGAAAATGCCTGTGTTGCTATCTTTCACTCATTTCATGCCATACATCTTTATTTAGCACCTACTGTATGCTGGGCACCCAGTGGTAAAGCAGCTAGCAATATCCGGGCTCTTGTGGAACATACAGGCACTTAAAAAATAATTGCACAAGTAAATTGAATTGCATTGGAGACACGGCTTCCTAAGGAAATGCACTGGGCGTGAATAACTGGAGGTCCTAAAATCCTGTGCATTTATTATAAGTCAGTTAGACCTCAAAAAAGGTAAAGAGAGAGAAAACATCACACTGTGGCTTTGGGACAATTGGTGAGAAGCTCTCTTGCCTCATCTTTCTCTTGATTTGTTGGTGTCTTTGTGTAAGGGAGGGTACCCCTGTTGCTGGAGACACACGATATCCGTTGTTTGTACAACAGTCTTTTTTTTTTTTAAGATTTTATTTATTTATTTGACAGAGACAGAGACACAGTGAGAGAGGGAACACAAGCAGGGGGAGCGGGAGAGGAAGAAGCAGGCTTCCCGCCGAGCAGGGAGCCCGATGTGGGCCGGTGACCTGAGCTGAAGGCAGATGCTCAACGACTGAGCCACCCAGGTGCCCTGTACAACAGTCCTTTTGAATTGAGGACCACCACCCCCCATTTTACCAAGGAGCAGCCTAAGGCTCCCTAATTGACTCGAAAGGTGAGGTAGAGGCCTCATGCCATCTTACACCCTAGGATAGTCTCCTTTAGCATCAGGATGTCTTAAACACAACCATCAATAGGACCCAACTCGGTGACTTTTAAATATGACTACCACCCCTAGGGGTAGGAGACAGAGAATGGTTGCACTGAAAGTTAAAATCTGTCAAAATCCACGTTTCAGCACGGTTTTTACAAGACAGCTGTATGTTCTAGGAGCAAAGGCAAATAACTGTTTATTGTCTGCTCCCTTCTCTAAAGTTCCTGGAAGCAGAGACTTTTGTCTCTTTTGTTCACTCCTGATTCCCAGGGCCTAGAGCGGGGCTTGACACATAGTAAGCACTCAATAAATATTGAGTGCAATAAATATTGGGTTAAATGCATGAATGACCAACGACTGATAGTGTATCATCTGCCCCCTCTCCTCTCTAACCTTATAGGAACTCCCTGTCTCTCAGGCAAATCTTGATTAACCAGAAGGTGTGGACTGAGGGTTCTGTTTAACCAAATGTTGCATGTTTCTCAGCTCCCAGCCAACTTAGTACTCTACCTTGGCATCTCCTCCCTATCCCAGAATGTAAGCACCATAGGGGAGAAAATCCTCCTCCTGCCACCACCCACAGAAACCCCAAGCCCAGGCATATCCCCAGCTCTGACCAACCCTCCCCAAATCTTTGCCCCAAGAGATGCCCAGCCCCAGTCCAGCGTCAGCCCTTCTGCCTCTGTCAAGCTTTGAGGGAATCCCAGAAGTGCCCAACTACAACTCCCAGAGTGCTCCTGGCCTCGAGAGGGGGAGGACTTCCTGGTTCAGCCCCTCAGCCGATTTCCCCCTGCATTCCTGTAACCTTCCATCCAGGAGAGAGGCTGCCAGCCAGCACGCCCCCAGAGATTATACCCTGACCAAAGAGGTGTCAGGTTGTACATTGTTTCCAGAGCCAACACTCCCACCCCTCTTCCCAGCTCCGGCTTTTCTCTTCCTGGGGATTGAGGACAATGGCCCCTGGGGACTTTCCCAGGACCCCTCCTCTGTGATCTGCCCCTTCCTCCAGGAAGTCTGTCCTGATTTGGCAGCTCTACCCAATAGAACTTTCTGCAATGATGGAGATGTTTTATATCTATCCTGCCCAACATTAGCCACAGTTGACTGCTGACCACTTGAAATGCTGCCAGTGGGACTGAGGAACTGAATTTTAAATTGTATTTAATTTTAATTAATTTAAATCTAAATAGCCACATGTGGCTACGGCGACCATATTGTGCATATAGTTCTAGAACTCACACACTTCTTGGCAAAGACCATATTCATGCATTTTCATTAGTTCATACTTACCCATTTTGTCTCTGTTGTAACTTGCCTGCTTCTTGAGGGTGAGGGCCAGTATATTCTTTGAAATGTTTTCCCTTACCACCAGGCCTTCGCCCATGCTGTGCCCTCTGTCTGGAACACTTCACCCTTCACCTGCCCGTCATCTGTGACAACTACATATCCTTCAGATCTTTATTTTTTTTTAAAGATTTTATTTATTTATTTGAGAGAGAGAGAGAGCGCACATGAGAGGGGGGAGGGTCAGAGGGAGAAGCAGACTCCCCGCCAAGTGGGGAGCCCGATGCGGGACTCGATCCCGGGACTCCAGGATCATGACCTGAGCCGAAGGCAGCCGCCCAACCGACTGAGCCACCCAGGTGCCCCTCCTTCAGATCTTTAACATCACCTCCCCTGAGAAGCCACCTCTGATTACCATGCCTGATTACCATACTGCGGCCTCTAAGTCTTCCATCCACCACTAAAGCACTAATCACACGGTAGTGCCCAATCACTTCCCCACCTTACTTTCTAGACTGTGAGCTCCTTGGGAGCAGAGACTAGCACAAAGTTGACAATAAATATCCAGGGAATTCAGTGTTGAATAACTGGTGTCCCACGACGCGATCCAGCGCCTGGTTCACAGCAACGATAGCATATGTTGAGCCAAGTACTTTGCTGTGCTGTCTCCCTAAGTGCCATAGCGATCCTATTAGAGATCCTCTATTATCATCTACCGTTTACAGACTCGGCATCTGAAGCTCAGAAAGGCAAAGTAAATCACTTGAGGTCACACAGCTAGAGTATCTCAGTCTGGGTTCCCAAGGCAAAAGTCACTTGCTCATGCTTTATTGGGGGACGGAGTCCCAGCCCCACCAAAGTGAAGGAAAGGGACACTGAGGCAGGGAAAGAGCGTGAGCCAACACAACATGTGCCTTACAGGGTTGGCCGCAGCTGCTCCTGGAAACACAGCCGGGAGTCCCAGCACTCGGGGCATCTCCAGAGGAGCCATGAGAACTACCGCAGGGATGGAAGGCACAGCCCAGCTCCTGTCCGCCTTTAGTCACGGGTGGGTCAAGCTGCTCCTCGCTTCTGGCTTGTGTCACCTGCGCCTCCCAGCAGCCACGAGGGAAGCCAGTTCTAGAAGAAGAGGCACTAGAGCCCCCCCTGCCCCCCACTGCCGCCAAGAGTCCGGGCCCGTCAGCTGGGATGACAGACAGCTGGGGATCTGGGAAGGCTGGTCCAACCCTCAGGCCACGTCCCTGCAGGCTGAGCTGGCCCAGTGGCTGCAGCAAGTGACCTGGGCCACCTGCAGGGGGAGGCGAGCCGAGGCTGGAGCGCGGCCAGCGCAGCTGGGTGGCTGGGAAGGATGCAGTGGAGCACACCTGAAAAGGTGCATCTGTCACGCCTGAGACCGCCGGTAACCATCAGAACTGGGATTCAGATCCAGTTTGGACCAACTCCAAAGCCCTTCAGCAAATACTGATGGAAAGAAACAAATGAAGAACTGGATGACTGAGGGAGTGGAAAAATCCCTAGCAATAATCCACTCCAGATGCCCCCATTTTACAGGTAAAGAAACTGAGGTCCACAGAGGCGGAGTTGCCCTGACCAAGGTCACACCAAGTGCAGGTGGCAGGGCTGGGACCTGCGTCTCAGCCTCAGGCCTCACTCATGTTTCCTGCACTTAACTTCCTGGACCGTCATGCTTCCTCAGCGCCAGCTGCTGTGGGCTCATTTGTCATGGCAGCGTTCATAGCCAGCATCAGGGCGAGGTCTCTAGTTCTCACCTGCCCAGCATCCATCCCCCGTCCTCAGCTAACCTCGGTTTTCCTCCTGGAAACCACCCCATCCCCCACCCGTAGTCCATATAGTTCCAGTGGGGTGAACCTTGGGACCTGCCTACCCTATCCCCAGTCCCCAACCCTGAACCCCCAATCCTAGGGCACAGGACTTAGGTCTGGCCAATCAGAACATCGCATCTTGCTGGCCACAATAATTGGTTCGTGGCGGGGGGCATCTGACCTGAGCTTCTCCCTTGAGAGTTCGTCACAACATTTGCAGCAACTATGTGCAAAGAGAAGCTTTCTTTTCTTGGATTGCTTTCCTTTGGCCTCAGAAGGCCAGCCAGAAACCAGCACTGCAAGAGAGGGTCTGCCTGAGAGTGAAGCCAACCCAGGGGAAAACAGAGCTGAGAGAGGGGAGGAAAGAGAGGTCCTGAAGATATTGCTTGTTCACCTGGATCCCACTGTGCCTGAAGCTGATCATAGAATTTTTAGTTCGGTAAGCCAATAAATTTCTCATTTCTACTTGAGCCAGTTGGAGTTGCACCTCCATCACTTATAACAAAAGACAAGACAAGCACCTACTCTGTGCCAAGTCTTATGCCAGATGCTAAGGATAAAGGTTTTCAGATCCATTGCCCACTTTCTGGAAGTTCACAGTCTGTAGAGAAGATCCTCAGGTCCCAGGGAAATATGTAAGTCGGTTCCCTGGACTAGAATTACCAAGGCAGAAAGGAGAGCACAGTGCCAAGAATTTCAACAACTGGTGTTTAACTATAGATCAATTAATCCCTATTCATGCCTTCTCCCAACCAGGGAACACCATACCCTTACCCCATTCCCATTTGGGGCTGGCTTTTCCCGCTTTGCCCAATCTATCCACCAGCCCGGAATGAAAGGCTGTTGATTTAAGGAATTGACTGGGAAGAAACACACACACACACACACACACACAATTCAGACCAGCTTATCATCCACCTGGGCTTTAGTCACCAACCTGAATGTTTCCTTCAAAGGGAAGGAGACATTTTACAAGGTCATAGACTTATGTCCAAAGCTGGAGCCTGAGCAGAAGAGGCCACATTGGAAGCTCTTGACCTCAAGTGTGGTGAGTGTGGAGGGAAGAATCTGAAGGGGGGGGGGAGTAGAGAGTATTGTCCAGGGGCCATAATGAGCTTTAGGTGCCCATGAACCCCTGAAATAACATATGTGTGTGTGTATGTGTGTGTGTGTGTGTGTGTGTACCCAAGCCTGCATGGGGAATGCATTCATAGTTTTAAATCATATTTTGAAAGGAATCTGCCACCTCCCAAAGGTAAGTCCGATTGGTCTAGAAGATGGCTATCTTTTGTAGGTGGGTGTCTTAGTCTGCTCAGGAAGCTATAACACAGCACCACAGATTGAATGGCTTATCAACAACAAACATTTATTTCCCCCAGTTCTGGAGGCTGGGAATTCCCAGATCGAGAGGCAGGTGGTGTCTGGGGAGAACCCAATTGCTAGTCTACACCCAGGGCTGTCTTCCTGCTGTGTCCTCACATAGCAGAGGGGGAGGGAGCTCTCTGGGGTCTCTTTTATGAGGGCACTAATGCCTTCATGAGGGTTCCACCCGCGTGACCTCCTCACCTCCCAGAGGCTCCACTTCCTAATACCATGCCCTTGGGGGTTAGGATTTCAGCATATGAATTTGGGGGGCACCCACACATTCAGCCCATTGCAATGGGAAACCGAGGCTCAGAGCCATTACTTTGCATAAGTTCACGAACTCGCACAGCCGGCTTGTAACAGAGCCTAGACTAGAAGCAGAAATCTGGCTTAGCTGGCTGTGAGGCTGGGAGAAAGAGAAAGGGGGGCAAGTCAAGGTCCTCCCTGGTCCCAGCTGGCCCAGCAGATCTCAGCCTGGACATCCCCTGCCCCTCTGCCCCCGGGCTGGGTCAGGTGCCCCTCCTCTATCCTTGTATCCAGCATCGCCCTGGGCTTTCTCTTGGCCTCAAGCTTCGCCTGTTGGTTGACGGGTGGCAAAATGTACGTCGAAACTTGACTTAGGCTACGTCTTATTCAGATACCTCTTCCTCCCCGAGCTTCCCTAAATCAACAATGGCAGCTCCCCCATCCCAGGTACCAAGGGAAAAAGCCCTGGAGACATCCTCACACTCTGCCTAACCCATAAGCACATCCAGTTGGCTTGACCTTTGCCCTTTAACATGGATCCAGACTCTGCCCCTTTCCCCTTCCCTCCCTCTCTGCCCACCTCTCTGGTCCACCATTGTCTCTCACCTGACGGACTAAAGTTGCTAACTACTTCTCCTTCCTTCTCCCTTCTGCCTGGCTCTCCACCCAGCAGCCAGAGTGAACTTTTTATTTTTATTTTTATTTTATTTAATTAATTAATTAATTTAATTTATAGTTTTTAGAGAGGGAATGGGGAGGGCAGAGGGCACAGGAGAGAGAATCTCAAGCAGGCTTCACACCCAGCGTGGAGCCAGACGCAGGGCCCCATCTCATGACCTGAGCCGAAATCAAGAGTTGGACGCTTAACTAACTGAGCCACCCAGGTGCTCCCTGAGTAATCTTTTGAAAACACAAGATGGGTCGCCACACTCCTGCTCAGGCCTATCTGCAGATTCTGCATCTCACTCAGAAATTAAAAGCCAAAGATATTCATTGCCGACAAGGCCCTCCATGCCCCCTGCCTTCCCCCAGCTTCTTTTCTTCCTGAAACTTGCAAAGCACATGCTCACCACAGGGCCTTTGCACCTGCACCTCCTGCTGCCTGGAATGTTCTTCCCCCACAAATCCACATGGCTTCCTCCTTCAGCTCCTGCCCAAAGGTCACCTCCTCATGGCTTTCCGTGACCTCTCTGATCACTCAGCCTCTCCCTTCCCTGCTTCATTTTTCTCCATGACCTTTATTAATATCTGGTATCTTATATACTGACTTGTTTATACCCTTACTGTCTTGCTTTCCTTCTAGAGTATAAGCTCTGTGAGGACAGCAGTTTTGTCTGTTTTCCTCACTATTAAATCTACAACACCTAAAACACTTCCAGGGACGTAACAGATACTCAATAAATATTTGTTGGATGGATAGATGGATGGATGGATGGATGGATGGACCATATTGTTCTATTCTGTTTGTCTGTCTTGCCCACAAAACCCTAAGCTCCTAGAAGGCACAGACTATGTTCTGTTCACTGCTGTATCCATGAAGGTCACATCGGGCTGGGCACATAAAAGTTGAATGAATGAGGGCACCTGGGTGGCTCAGTTGGTTAAGTGACTGCCTTCGGCTCAGGTCATGATCCTGGAGTCCCTGGATCGAGTCCCGCATCGGGCTCCCTGCTCGGCAAGGAGTCTGCTTCTCCCTCTGACCCTTCCCCCCGCTCATGTGCTCTCTCTCTCTCTCAAATAAACAAAATCTTTAAAAAAAAAAGTTGAATGAATGAACAATCCACCCCTTCGGTTAACAGATAAGGACATGGAAGCCAGGAAAAAGAAAGGGACTTGGCTGTAGGGCCATACCCAAGTGCTGGCAGCCACCTCTAGCCTCCCAAGCCCTATTGCTCACCTGCTGTGGCTGACTAGGTCTCCTCGGGGACCATGCATGCTCCCTGGCCAAATCAGGTGGGAGGGCGGACCAAGCCCTAACCGTGGACCGCCCAGGAAGCTGCTGCGTATCTATCTGACTTTTAAACTTTTTATTTTTTTTTTAAGATTTATTTATTTATTTGAGAGAGCATGAGCCCAGGGGTTGGAACAGAGGCAGAGGGAGAAGCAGACTCCCTGATGAGCAGGGAGCCCAATGCGGGGCTCGATCCCAGGACCCGGAGATCATGACCTGAGCCGAAGGCAGACGCTTAACCGACTGAGCCCCCCAGGTGTGCCCCAGAGTTCCCATTTGTACAGAAGACGAAAGGAAGGCTCAGGAAGTAAGTGGTAAACGAGGAAGCAAGGGTAAAGCAGGCACTCAAAGTCAAGCCGTTGGGCTTCCAACTCTGTGCCCTGAGCCCAAATTGATATGAAAAGGTTAGTTTAGGGCACATTGGGCTCCCTGCTCAGTGGGGAGTCTGCTTCTCCCTCTGCCTCTGCCCCAACCCCCGGCCCATGTAAGCTTGCTCCCCCTCTTGCTCGCTCACTCTCAAATAAATTTTTTAAAAAATAAAATAAAATAAAATATTTTATTTTAAAAATAAAATATTTTATTTTTAAAAAATAAAATAAAATTTAAAAATAAAAATAAAATAAAATAAAATTTTAAAATAAAAATGGGAACTTTGATAAGAGCAGCTGCCATGGAGTGGCCAGGAGGCTTACATGAAGCAAGGTGTTTCCAATGGAGCTTGGCGAGTGCTCCAGAATCCCTGACTGCCATCAACAGTTAAATGCTGAGATGGAGGAGGAGAAAAGTTTCAGTCCCTTTCAAGCTTCCCTTAGGTGGATTCCAGCTAATTGGAGCCTGCCCGGATGTGGTTTCAGGTTATAATGCCTCATTTAGGTTTCTGGGCACCTGGACGGTCGGCGTGATTTTCCTAGGTGACACTGAGCACATTATCTGGAGAACAAAACCCCTTTCAAGGTCAGAAATGCCTGGAGAGTCACAGGGGCAGCCAGAGAGAGGCAAAATCATGGGCCTTAGTCGGCTCTGGGCTCCCGGGCTTCCTGGCTGGAATTACACCCCTCGGGATCCTGCCAAACCCCCAGGAGAGGCCAATTTTGGTGTAGGAATAAAAAAATCCATCCTCACTCACTCAAGGGGCTCTATCTCACCTGCTGGCTAGCAGCCACCAGGTTTTTCTACTCCTGGGAATAAAACGTCTCTGCACTGTGACCCTGACCTCCCTGCCCAGGCTTCTCGCCCCCTGACACATGCATTCTATCTCCCTTGAACCTTCCCAATAACCTTCCCCACGAACCCCAGGCCCTTGTCCAGCGAGGTGAGGCGGCCTCCCCAGGGTCATAGTGTTGGGAAGGGAAGATGTGGTCTGGCTGCTTCTTTCTACAACATCACCCTGCTCAGTGATTAAACCCAATGACCCCTACCCCCGGGATGTCCACTCTGCTTTTACAGATGGAGAAACTAAGGCCCAGAGCAATGGAGTGCCTTGTCCCAGGTCACACAGCTGGGAAGTGATAGAGTAATTGGCTGGCCTCCAGGCCCAGGACTCCTGCCACGTTTGAAGTGCTAGCCAGGCTTGGAGTCCCAAAGTGAAGCCCAAGGTTGAAAAGCACCAGCCCTGGGGAGTCCGTGTGGGTGCCCTTGGCTTGGTTGGCAGCTCAGCCGCTTTTGACCCTGAGTGCCCTTGAGCTGGCTCAGCCCTACTGGACCTCACCTCCAGTCATCAATAGCGGTGCTGGCTATCAGCAAACCACCTTCTCCTGCGGCCTCCTCGTCCAGCCACCTCTATTATTATTTAGATACGACTGGGCTTTAAATTAACTCAGTTTTTCATTAAAATACATTTCAATTCTAAATGGACAACCAGCATCACAGCAAAACATAGAACAAAACCACCACAATAAATGTAAGGAAACCGCAACCACATTCCTGAATTCTCACTCGACTTTGTTGCCTGTTCAAGGCTCCCCATCATTTTTTAAATGGGGGAGGTTGCGGGCGCCTGGGGGCCTCAGTCAGTTGAGCATCCGACTCTTGGTTTCGGCTCAGGTCATGATCTCAGGGTGGTTGAGATCGAGTACTACACCGGGCTCCACGCTCAGGGTGGAGTCTGCTTGGGATTCTCTCTCTCCCTCTCCCTCTGTCCCTCCCCCTGCTCATGTGCGCACGCTCTCTCTTTCTCAATAAAATAAAATCTAAATAAATAAATACATACATACATAAAAAAAGGGGGAGGTTGACAGATGTTTGAAAGGTGTTTAAGACTGATTAGCTCCAGGGCACCTGGGTGGCTCAGTCGGTTGAGCATCTGCCTTCAGCTCAGGTCATGATTTCGGGATCCTGGAATTGAGCCCCACATCGGGCTCCCTGATTAGCTGGGGAGTCTGCTTCTCCCTCTCCCTCTGCCTTCCGCTCTATTTGTGCTCTCTCCCTCTGTCAAATAAATAAATAAAAATCTTAAAAAAAAAAAAAGACTGATTAGCTCCAACAGGGACGTTCTTTTTTTTTTTTTTAAACACTTCCTTCTTTCTTTTTTTTTTTTTTAATGTTTTATTTATTTATTCATGAGAGGCAGAGAGAGAGAGAGGCAGAGGCAGAGGGAGAAGCAGGCTCCCCGCCGAGCAGGGAGCCCGATGCGGGACTCGATCCCAGGACCCTAGGATCATGACCTGAGCCGAAGGCAGACGCTTAACCATCTGAGCCACCCAGGCGCCCAGGGATGTTCTTCTTGATGTAAAGAGAAGTAATGAAGGGAAATTGAAAACTCAGTAACTTCGGCAAACTTTATGATTTAGTGACATTTAAGTGATACCCTGGATATTCTCCAAGGACCGTAGCATGGTTATTCTCTGGAGGTCCTTGCCATGCTGGGCTGTGTTTGTCAATGAGTGTGTCGGAGGGGCTCAGGGGGGTGGAGGGAAGGGTGTCATGCCCAATCCTCCCAGGAGGGATCGAGGGGTCACCAAGGGCAGAGTAGTGGGTGTTTGCTGCTCAGTGGTTGAAGCAGGGTCTTGCCTTCCCTTTGGAGCAGTTTGCAGCCCCCCCCCAACCTCACCCTCCCTGCCCTCTCGGGTAACTCTCAGCTCTCCCGCATTGCTGGCACCCTTCCCTTCCTCCCCCTTCTTCCCCACCCACCTGCCCCCTTCCCTCTCTGAGAGCAAGCCAAGGGGACAGACACTGGGGAACAGGAGTTGGAGGGATGTCATCAGGGAAGGGGAAGGTGTTTCTGCTTATCAGTCTGGGGGCTGGAGTCTTGGCTTCGATCCATTCACCCCCACCCCCGATTTGCCAGGGGATCTCAGACAAGTCACACAAGCAATCTGGGTCTCCATTTTTGGTTTTTATCTCTTTGAAGTGTCTGCTAATCCCAACTGGTGTGAGCAACAAGACAATAGCTATAAATAATACTAATACTACTGCAAATAGTCCCACAGCCACCACCCGGATCACCACCATCATCATCATCACGATCATGTATGGAGGACCTCCTGGTACAGGGCACTCCACAAAGTACCTTCTAGACGTCTTCTCACTTAATCCTCCCCACAACCCCTGAGATAGGTACTAGTATCAGGCTTGTTTTACAGATGAAGGAACGGAGGCTCAGAGAGGGTAAGTGCCCAGCCCAAGGTCACACAGCCAATACACATGACAGCCAGAAATTGAACCTCTGGGGCCTCACGGCCTGTATGCCTCCCCCAAGTGAAAGCATTTACTTGGGCTGTAAATGGTTGGAACATTGGTTTGTACCTGGGACTTTCAGAGAGGCGCGGGGCCAGTCTCAGGGCAAGAGAAAGGAAATTCTCTTGGGAGATGCCATCACCAGGCCAGAGAGGCTTTCTTGGCCTCATGATCGGGGGAAGCAACCACCCCTGAGCAGAGAGGGACAGATACACAGCCCTGCCTTAGAAGAAAGGTAAGAGCTGGGGCAAGGAAGACAGCGGAAAGAGTAGAGGTTGGGGCTGAATGAGGCCGAGCAAGGAGATGGGAAGGAGCATGGTCAAGTATTGACCTTAATCCTGGTTCAAGGATTAGACAGATCCAGGTCCAAGTACTGCTGTCCCACATCTTAGCTGTGAGATCCCGGGCATGTCCCCTCACTTCTCCAAGGAGCCACCTAGACCAGGGCCTGGCCCGCAGCAGGTAGACGATGCTCGGTAACTATTAGAACCCTTACCCTGGGGCTCTCAAGAAGGACAGCTGCCGACCCTTCGGGGCTGGGTACGAACCCCTGGCCCCTTAGCCCCTTCTAAGTGTGTCCTTGGGCTGAGTCGCCCACTCCTCTCTGAGCCTCGGTGTCCTCCCTTGTCAAACACGAGGTCAGAGCACCCACCTGCAGCCCAGCAGACGCACGGGTCCGGAGGGGGGCTCTCCTCCAGTCAACAAAGACCAGCTCACTCCGGCCCTCCGGGCTTGTGGCCGGGGGGTCACAAAACATGTGAGCTGGAGGATATGCATGAATTGCCTGGCACATGACAGTGTGTGGACGGCACCCCCCACCCAACCCACCCACCCAACACTGGCCCCCTGGGTCAGTCCGGGGGAGTCTGTTACTCTCTCTGGGCCTCTACTTTCCCACCTGTAAAACGGGAGGAGACTGAGATGAATGGGCACGTGGGCCTGCAGGCGCCTTCGGCTCGGAGGGGGACACCGTGGAATGGTGCAGCCATCCCGGGGGAGGAGTCGGGCTTTCTTGCTCAGAGGAAACAGAGCTGTGCCATCTGAGACAGCAAGTGTGTTCCCAAGTGTATGCGCCACCCCCCCAAATTCTGGCTCAAGTCCGGGCATGCGGACGCTCACGGCAGAGGGCTGGAGTTGGCGAAACGTGGAGGGAATAGCACGCAGCAGGTGGCAGATCCGGTCACGGTCAACTCCGTACCCCTCAGTGTCATCGAGTCTCCGCACAGCAGTGGCCTTTCATCTGCCCGCTGCGCATTTTATTGCCGCTCTATTGTTGGTTTCTGTTGGAGCCCATTTGCCTGCCCCACCCCACCCCTTCCCCTGCACACATAGCTGCCACCCAGTGCTGGGGGCAGCCCTCAACCAATGGCTGGCGGAGATTGGTATGTAAAGTCCACACCTCCCTCTGCTCTCGGGAGGGGTAACTCGGAGGTGCTGGGTGTACCCCATTTCTCAGAGCCACCCTGGGGACAGCTGGCTTCGCAACACGCTCTTAACCGGCTGCGTTCTCCCCCCATCCCACTTCCTCCTCCACGGGACCACCTCCCAAGTAAACAGCCTGCACCCAAACCCTTGTCTCAGGATCGCCTTCTGGGAAACTCAAAGTTAAACGGAATAGGCGTACACACAGCAACGTGGATCGACCCCAAAAGCATTATGCTTGGTGCCCGAAGTAGGAAGCAGAATGCAACATACAAAATAATGTCAATTACATAAATTAAAAATAAACACTGGGACGCCTGGGTGGCTCAGTCGGTTGGGTGTCTGCCTTCGGCTCAGGTCGTGATCCCAGGGTCCTGGGATCGAGTCCCGCGTCGGGCTCCTTGCTCGGCAGGGAGCCTGCTTCTCCCTCTCCTTCTTGCTCATGCTCTCACTATCTCTCTCTCTCTCAGATAAATAAATAAAATCTTTAAAAAAAATACACAACATACTGAACAATACCCATTTTGCAAAAACACCTCCAAACAAAAAGATACAATTAAATAATTACAGTGGTCAGTGATTGGGAGGAGTGAGCTACCGGGCACTGTGGCTGCTGGAAACACAGCATGTGTGTGTCATTTAGAAAAAGGTACCCCCTCTGGGGAGAGGCAGCCCTTTCGGACGGTGCAAGCCTTGAGGGGCTGAGGAATGAATGAATGAGTGAATGAAGGAAGGAAGGAAACATGGGCGGGGCCTTGACTGGACTGGTGATGACTATGTCCCATGCAGAGCGGGAGTGTTCAAAGTTCTGTTTAAGCACTAACCTTTACTCTAAGATTTGGGGTTATTCTACTTCCAGAACTTGTTAGGGCAAAGCCCCACACCCTCCCCAGATACTAACACCTCCCATTGCATCACCAGGCAGAAAGGAGGCTGGGGACCTGGTGTCTGAACACAGCACCAGGTCCCTAACTGGGGGGTCCTTCACCAGCTCCTGTTGCTCTCCTTCTCGGCAGCTTCCACCCCTCATCTTGCCTGTTGACCGCTAGGTCATCGATGCTCCCTGATGGCGGGCAGCGTGTGGGCAGCCCTGGGACTCTCGCTGGCCTGCATCTCAGCCCTTAGCCTCATCTCTCCCGCCTGGTTCCAGTCCCACACCTTCTCCTTTGGCATCCTCACCTACTGCTCCCGGCCTCGGGGTGACAGCTGGAACCAGAGCTGAGGGACCTTCAGGTCCCTGGATGATATTCCTGACCTTGCCTGGAAGGTAACACCTGGGCTAGGACCTCGGGGGCTCTATCACATCTACCAGAGGGGCGGGGAGGGCGGGGGTTGGCGGGGAAGCCAAGTTCTGGCCCCCACCACCTACCCCGCACTGAGCCTCTGAGTCTGTAGGTGTGCCGTGGAGTCTGGCGATCCGCATTTTAGCAAACACCCAGGATGATTCTGAAGGCAGCTCCAAGTCCATATAGCACCTTAGTACACATTAAGAAAAGGGTCCCCTTCTTCAGGACACTATACTGCCATCTGCTGGAAAAGAAATGTAATGAATATGCAAATCTATGATGATCCCAAGGCATCTCCAAGGGTTGTGTGCAGTGTACCATCTGCACACACCTACCTGGCCACTCTCTGAGGGCTGCTAAGTCTGAAAACCACGGCTACGGTGTTGAAAGTCTCTGTTATGATGCACATTACCAAATTCGACAATGTGGACAAGGGGTCAGGACTCCCAGTCCAACACCTCTAAGGAAGATTATACAGCCTCGGCAACCGGTAATTACAAAGGTGTCTCTCCCGGTGATCCTGCCGTTTAGCAGGTACTCAGTAAAGGTGGGGTATGGTGGCTATAAATCTGGATCTTAATTCTGGCTTTGCCACTTAATTAGCTGTGTGTCCTGAGGCAAATGACTCCACCTCCTCGGGCCTCAGGTTGTGTATATGCAAACTGGGGATAATATTAGCACAGATCTCTTGGGTTTTGAGGACTCAGTAGCTGGCCAATAAACAGACATACACCTGCCCCTATCTGCCCCATTCAACACCCTCCCTCCTCTTTCTTCCTGACAGGTCTCGGCTGCAATTCTCCTTGGAGGATGGCTCTTGTTGGCCTTTAATGCGGTTCTCCTCCTGTCTTGGGCCCTGGCCCCCAAAGGGCTGTGTCCCAGAAGGGCCAGTGGCCCAACGCCAGGGGTGCAGGCAGTGGCAGGTAAACCCACTGTCACATAGTAAGCATTCCAGACATGTTTGTAGAATGAATGAATGAACGAATGAACGAACCTGTGAGCAGAGTCTGGCCTCCTGTGTTGCATCTCAGAGATAAACCCTAGGACTGAAGACTCTCTGGTCCTTTAGCAAGCTAGAAATGGTGGGGAGGGAATGGCAGACTTAACATCACCCTCTCCTGTCCTTAGCTAAACCCAGTCCTAATAGTCTGTCCCCCTTTGTTTCTCTCACATCCATCCACTTTGTATCATCTTTACCAGGACCACCGTACACAGTTGAGCAGGTTGTGCACTGCACAAGGGAGCCCAGCCGAGGGCTGAGAGATGCTGAAATCTAGCCTATGCTCCACTTGCTAAGCTGTGAAATGGCAGGGCTGCACCTCCCCAGGAGGGTTGCTTTTCTCTAACTCCCATCTAGGCTCTGGATGATGTAGCCCAGGGCTTGTTTGCAACCCTCATGCAATTAATCCCCCACCACCTCTCACCTGGATTAGAGTGACAACCACTTCACACGTCTCTCTGCTGCCACCTTCCCTTAGAGTCTGTCTGCCATGCTGGCCAAACAGGTCCTGTTAAAACTGAAATCAGATCGGGCCACTTATCTAGCCTCCAGTGACTTCCTGTTACACTCAGAGTAAAATCCACACTCCTTGTCATGGCCGATGAGGCTCTGCCTGATGAAACCCTCGTTCCCTTGCCAATCTCACCTCTTATCCCTTCTGCCAGGCTCAACCTGCTCCAGCCACATGGTTTGCTTTCTGTTCCATGATACACCACGCTTGTCCCCTCAGCCTGGGATTCTCTTCTCTCAGATCTTACATGTCTTGCTCCTCTACGTTGCTCAAATATCACTGCCTCAGTGAGATCTTCGATGGCCTCTAGGTAAGGGAGCTCCCCGCTCTCCTGAGATTCTCCTACCTCTTACCTTGCTCTGTATTTTCACAGCACTTACTAACCTTATCTGCCTGCTTGATTATTGTTCATCTCTCTCCACTACAACATCAGCTCCTTGAGGGTAAGGCCATGTCTGTCTTGACATCACCAGCACCTGGCACGGTGCCTTCGCACATAATAGATGTTCACTAAATATTTGTTGAATCAATGGATGGAGCTATAGTCCTTGTCCTAGGCTTGTGCAGTGCCTGGGGGTGGGGGGGTACATCAGGCAGTTACAACTCAGTGGATATTTGATAAGATAAGGATGAGCACAAGATGCAAGGAAAAACTCCAGGAGGGTGGAGGATGTTAAAGACGGCTTCCTGAAGGAGGTATCACTTGAGCTGAGTCTGGAAGTACAGGTGGGAATTGCTTAAATATAGAAGGGAACTTCAGGTAATGGGAACACTGGGGGCAAAAGGTTAGAGACAAGTGAGCAAGGCATGTTCACAGAACTGTAAGCAGACCAATGTGGCTGAAGAACAGCAAGAGAAGCTAGGGTCATGTGATTCTTCTGCACTGAGAGTGCCCTGAAGGTGAGGAGGTGTAAAGTTTATTTCCTTACTGTCATTAGTGCCCACCACAGCACCTGTAACAGTTTTGATGAACGAATGCATGCACAGATAGGTGGGTTGGTGAATGAATGAATGACTGAATGAATGAATGAATGAATGGGTGGGTAGGTAAGTAGGTGAACTGAAGGATGGATCTATGGATATATTAGTGGATGATAGATGGTTGGGTGGATGGATGGATGTGATGGGTGGGTGGGCAGATGGGTTGGTAGGTGGATGGATAGGTGGGTGGTTGGTTGAGTAGGTGGATGGCTGGGTGGGTGGTTGGTTGAGTAGGTGGATGGCTGGGTGGATGGTTGGTTGAGTAGGTGGATGGGTGGGGGTTGGGTGGGTGGTGGGTGAATGGATGGGTGGGGTGCAGGTGGCTAAGTGGGCAGACGGGTAGATGGATAAGTGAATGAATAGGTGGAGAGGGGGATGAAGAGATGAGAGAGTTAGAATATGGTTGAAAGAATGGCTGAGTAGACTGATAGCTGGGTGGAAGACTAGTTGAGTGATGAGATAAATGGATAGGTAATAAGTCAACATGTAAGTGAATGGATCAATGAATCGGTGGGTCGATAGGAGGGTGGATCAGTGAGTCCTGGGATGAGGTTAGCCCAGAGAGCCTTGACTTACACACTGGTGTTCCTTCCTGCTGTCTCCAGCCACTGGCACCACTGTGGGCCTGCTGGTTTTCCCCATCAGCCTGGCCTCCCCATTCACCAAGCAAGCCTGCAGAGCCTCCTCTGTGTACCACGGTGGGCAGTGCCAACTGGGCTGGGGCTATGTGACTGCCATCCTCAACGCAGTCCTAGCTAGCTTCCTGCCTGTGATTGGGTGGCCCCGCATGACCAAGGTCCAGGGGAGGATCATCCTCTTCTCCGGTGACACCGAGCAAATCCTCCTCATGCCAGAAAGGAGCAAATAAAAATTTCCCAGGAGGAGCAAAAAGGGCCCACTTCAGAGTGGTATGAAATCACTGCAAGTCCACACTCAAACCTCACCTCTGCTGCCTCTGTGCTGTGTGACCTCGGGCAAATCACTTCACCTCTCTGGGCCACCTCGAATTCCGTGAAATGGGAGGGGGCAGCGGGGGGGGGAGGGGTGTGTGTGTGTAAAATAATGCCCACCTCATTGGGTTGTTATGAGAATTAACTTGAGATGCTCTGTGTAAATAAAGCGCTTAGCACCATGTTAAGGCCCATTGTATTCAACAAACTTCAGCTTATTATGATTGTAATCCTACTTCACAGGACTCCTCAGAAGGAGAACTACATCTATTCAGGAAGAATGCCAGGGGTGCCCAGCTGACTTAGTCAGTGCAACATGCAACTCGTGATCTCGGGGTTGTTGAGTTTAAGCCCCCTGTTGGATGTAGAGTTTACTTAAAGAAATAAAAGAGGACCCAGGGCTTCTGAGTCCAAGCTGTCCCTCTGGTACCGCATCTTTCAATAGGCACGTGCATATTCCCTTTTGCGCCCCTCCATCTTTAGAACTCCTCTTTTCTTGGAGAATTTGAGAATTCTTTCTTTCCCAATCAAATATTTAGTGAGTCCCCAGACGGACAAGAAGAGTTTGTACAAAAGCGTGTCCGTGTTGGGGTGGGGATAGGGGGGACCTGTCTCATCCTCCCCCCCAATGTAAACAGCCCCACTGATGTGGAGACTTCACTGTTACCTGGGGCCCAAGAGGCCCTTCTGGATCCCATTCCAAGCTCTCTCTTCAGCCTCTTTCTTGTCACACACCCAACCCCTGTGCCTCTCCCTCTGCCACACTGAATTCTGGGCCCACGGAAGGCCTCTTCACACTTCCAGCCCTTGCACACCCTCTCTCTGCCAGGGATGCTGGAGTCAGTCTTGGCTTTTGCCTATCATGACCCATTGCCCTTCTCTGGGAGCGGCACCTTAATCTTTCCTTGGGAGATGACCCCCAGCAACTCTCTGACTATCCCACGTTATGGATAAATGAGCCCTTCTAGCCAATAAAGCCTGGTGGGAAAGGCTGGTTGAGAGATGGGCATGGAATCGGTGTACATCAGCATGGAGGAGAGCGGAATGATCACATGGACCGAGGTGGAGCTCTAAGGACCTCATCCGAACACCTGGATCCAGCCACACCTGCTCCACTACCTGCAGGAGACATGGTCACAGGCAGCTCCAGGCTGGCGTCCTCTTAGCTTGGCCGCTGCGGAAAGAAAGTGTGAATGGCTCTCTTCCCAGGGAAGGAATCCGACTGGTCAGGACAGAGTCATGTGCCCCCTGGGGGGCGGGGCATATCAGCAGTCTCCCTAGAAGACCATGGTTGTAACGTAAGAGATACAGCTCCCCAGAACATGGGAGAAGGTGCTGGTACTGGAACGGGGGAAGGATGCTGGCTAGGCAAAAACATTCGATGCCCAGCTCCCTTTTGAAGGGGAGCTTTATTATCCCCAGTTCACAGAAGTGAAAACTGAGGCTCAGAGAGGTACAGTCACTTGCCTACGTCTGCACAGCCGACTGGGATTCGAACCCAGGTCTGTCACCCTCTATGGTGGAGGCAAAATAAGACCTGGATTTGCTCCCTCTGCCCGACCTAGCTTATCTTGATCAAACTCTTTTAGCTTTAAATGCTCAACCAAGAACATCCATAAACAACCCCCAGGAGAGACTCCATTATCTTGAAAACACACAGACTACAGAAGGCAGCTGCATTCACCTTCCAGAGAGAACCATAAAGGTGACTTGACAGCTTTTTTAGAGAAAAGTAGAGGGGCACCTGGGTTAGTCAGTTAAGTGTCTGACTCTTGATTTTGGCTCAGGTCATGAACTCAGGGTCCTGGGGTTAAGTCCTGCAAGTGGATGCTGCCGAGTAGAAGCCCAAACTCAGCCCCCGGCCCCTGTCACTCACGTCCCCTCTGTCATAACCTCTCAATGGCCCCCAAGTCCCTTAATTTTCCTTTTGAACTGTTTCAGCAATGCCAAAGGGAGCGATTCTCCAGCCCCTAATGAGAAACAGTTTACAGGGAGACCCCGTACTTATTTGAGGCAGAGGGATCTCTCAGCCTTATTTTCTCTTGATCAAAACAAGGGGCTTCCGCTGTTTCAAGGAGCCCTGTGTCTATAAAGGCTGGAAATCACTGTGCCCCCAGGTCTGAAGAAAGCAAGCCAAGGAGACACTGGAGAATTCCTACACGGTACCCGGACATAATGGAAAATCCCCAGGGAACTGCATGGCCCCGTGGGTCATTTTAATTCTGCTCAGGTTTGATTTACCAACAGATCGGCAAGCTGGCCCTTCAAAACTGATCAATTTGTGCTCCTCTTGACTCCACCTGTCCTGGGCTCATGCTCTCAGTGTGCCCGGTGGCTTAAAAGCCAGAAGCATAGAGACCTGTCAGCCTTTTCCCAACTAAGCGAAATCAGATGCTAACTGCAGAGTCAGCTCGGGCTTTGCTCCCGCCAAGGAATGACGGCCTCCCCACACCTAACTGCTGTGTTCCTCGGTCATGGCCCAAGAGGGCTGGGAGCTCGCCCCTTCCCGACCTCTCCTCCAGGAGCCATATTCTCTTAGGTTTCAAAGCCTCACCTGAGAACCTGAGCTAGGGAGATGCTGGTAACTCAGGGACACTGAAGTCTCAACCAGGAAATCATGCCCCGGAGATGCTGAGGAGCAGAGGGGTCCCAGTGAAAGAAGGGGGTCAGGGCTGCATCCAGAATAAGGGGAGGCATTATTATCCTCAGGGCACAGAGTGAAAACTAAGGCTCAGAGAGGTACTTCTACTTCGCTGGCTTATTTGGAAACCTAACTTTTTCTATATAAAACCTGCAGTTTTGGGGCACCTGGGTGGCTCAGTCGTTGGGTGTCTGCCTTCGGCTTGGCTCATGATCCCAGGGTCCTGGGATCGAGCCCCGCATCGGGCTCCCTGCTCGGCGGGAAGCCTGCTTCTCCCTCTCCCGCTCCCCCTGTTTGTGTTCCCTCTCTCGCTGTGTCTCTCTCTGTCATATAAATGGGTAAAATCTTTAAAAAAAATAAAATAAAACCTGCAGTTTTGATGGGTGCTTATTAGACTGAATCAAGTTTTGCTTCTGCAGCTGAAAGCTAGTTGTTTCCCTTGGCCCATGTTTAGAGGCTGCGAGGGGTGGACATCCATGAGAGGTCCCCGTTGCTTGATGGCTAAGGTTCTGAATGGTAGCCACGAGTGGGGACTGTGGATGTCAAGGGGGTCAAGCTGCTTATCTGTGGGAGGGAACATCAGGCGTGAGAGATGAGCTCTCTCAGCAGGTGCCAACGTAGACGTATTGACCCCAAGTCAAATGGCTGACCATCTGGGGACCCTTCCTGTGCACTGGATCTTGGGGGATCCCCCACCTTTGAATCTGCACTCAGCCACGTGACTTACTCTGAGCCACAGAATGTAGAACAAATGCTTTCATGCCAATTCCAAGCTGAGGTCTCAAAAGGCCTTGCACACTTCTGCTTACTCTCTTGAAAACTGCCACCACGGCCACATACAGCAGCCTGAGCTGGCCTGCCAGGGGATGAGAGACACGTGGCCCAGTTTCCCCCAGTTTCCTGGCCGACAGCCGGCCAACCATCAGAAGCGGAGTCGCCTTGGTGGCCATCAGCTGACCACTCACATGAAGAAGTCCATCTCAGACCAGAAGACCCTCTCAGCCCATGCGGTCAACCCACAGAATTGCAAGCTAAATAAATGGCAGTGTGAGGCCACTGAGCTTTGGGGTGCTTTGTTATGCAGCATTACTCATGCTGACAGCTAACTGATACAAGGGAGCGAGAAGTGTTTTCGCCTGCCTTGAACCTCCTGGGGAAAGACCAGGCAGCTACCATGAGACTCGGTCTCCGTCTGGGTCTGGGTCACTGGGGTGGGGTTGGGAGGACAGTCTTCCACAGCGAATATTTCTTTCCTTCGTGTTAAAAAAAATTCCTGCAGCTCAGAAACAAAAAATAGCCCATATTCACACATTTCTGTTTATATGTATTTTCTCTATATATAGACACAACTCTTCAGGAAACAGTTACAAGAAAAGGAGGAGGGCACTCCATAGACAGAACGACTTCCCACACACTCGATTTCCAGGACACAAGGACGCACACGATGTACAGAGACCGAAAAAAGCACAGTAAGCCGAATAAATAGGAGTTGTTCCAAATCACAACCATGGACACTTCTCTGGAATACCACGAGAGAGAAAGCGGAGAAGAGACTGTGTGCTGTACTTTGTGACTGGTCTGAGAAAATAAATAAGAATCGGAAGGTCTAGGACCTGGGTCTTGCTAAAATAATGTCCTCTGTAATGAACAGCTGAGTGACTAGACAGTCTTTGATCCGGAGGGGCCTTTTGCACATATTTTACCCCCATCTTGGGAAGGCAGGGGACCAGAGCGGGGAGATGCAATTGTCACGGAGCATACTCTTCGGAGGCAAGGGTCATTTAGGTCTCGTCCGTCCTGCTCAAGAGGCCCCCACGTCAGGGACTGGCGGGGGCGGGGGGGTGGATGCGGCTGAAGGCACTGGGACCGAGGGATTAGCCTTCACAAGCACGCAAGGCAGGGATTCCTCCCCCCTCCTGGTTTGCTCAGGACAGAGGACTAATGCACTCTCTCTATGAACGCTTCCATGTGCTTTGAGTCTCCCCTCTCCAAAATCCTCCCTGACATTCCGGGGAGGAGCCTTCCAAACTGACGCTATTTCTCCCGAGTCCCAGGCATTCTCAGAAGGGGGTTGGCAGGACCGCTCGAGCAGAAGGACAGGTAGGCAGGGCGAACCAACTAGCTCAGGGTCTGTCTGTGACTGGCAACCCTTTGTGTGAAGACACGGAGGGGACCATTCCCAGACTTAGCCATGACCCTGGCGCCAGGTCATCGGCATGTTTCCCAAGGAAAACACATGCCCCAGTCTTACCCTGGCTGACCTCAGTCTACCCTGGCTGACCTCTGCCTTCCTTTTCCTCCTTTGTCCTGAGCGAGCCAAGGCACCTAGGGAAAAGCCAGCCTCCCTGACTTCTCTAGAAGTAGCTTTCACCAACACACACCTTCCAAGCTTCTGGAGCACCAGACCCCACGTGCAGAAGGAGAGGTGAGGTCTTTCCCAGGAGGGGAAGAAAGGGATGTGCACTCTGCCCTGTATGGGGGGGAAGGAGAGGGACTCTGGGAGGGACCCCAAGGAGCCTCAGGCTGTCTCACACCTACAGACATTTCTCACATTCCACCACCCTTCCAGGGAGAGACCTTTCTTGAAAAGAAGAAAAGAAGTCTCTCCTGGGGTCGGGAGAAAAAAATGAGAGAATACAACAAGCGGCATCCAGCCCCTGAAAGGGATGTGGACTCCCGTGTGCCTTTTCTGAATGGGAAGGGGCCTCAGGATACAGGCCCTGTAAAGGAAAGGCGAGGAGGGAGATACATCGGTAGCCCCTCCTCGACGTCAGTGGTTCTCAAATGGGGACATTTGGCAATATCTGGAAACGTCTTGGTTGTCACAACTGGGTTGGGGAGGGGGCCCTACTGGCGTCTAGCAGGTAGAGGCCAGGGATGCTGCTCAACACCCTACAATACACGTCCCCTCTCCAAAAAGACTACCTAGCCCCAACGTCCACAGTGCGGGGTGCAGAAACTGCTCCAAGCCAACCTTCCAGCCATGTTCTGGAACACCTCCAAAGCCCCCTTTCGGAGCACAGAGGCAGCCCCACAGACCTCTCCTACACCAATTCCCCCCAAAATTCCCTCCCTGAGTCTCATCTGACAGAACAGTTTGGAGGGACTGGGACAGAACAAGAGAGAGGCGACCGTTCTGGAGGCCACCCATGAAAATGCTCCCTCCGTCCGCTGACGCACCCTGACTCCCTTGGACAATCTTTGGTCAAACGGAAAAACGTAAGGCTGAACTGAAGGGGCAACCCCTCGACCCCACCTGCCTGGGTGGCCAAAGTTGGGGTAGTTTCTCTTTGCACAGAAGTCCATGCTCATGAACAGACACGGGGACCTCGTCCTGGGGCAGCCGAGAGGAAAAGCGGGCTGGCGGGCAGCTCGGCGGACACGGCCCGGGGAGAGCAGGCCCTCACTTGTTCTCGATCAGAGTCTGCACCTTGTACACGAGGTCCCGGGCCAGCTTCAGGACGTGTTTGGTGTTGTGCCGCTCAGCCATTTCTGAAAGAGCGCAAGGCAAGAGCTCATGAGCCTCATTCTGTGTCCATTGTGGGGCCCCCCTTGCAGCTTCTAGTGGGGGGGTCCCTGGGGCATCCCCATCATCATATCTGGCATCATCCCCAAGCAGAGACCTTGGGGAAGGCCTGCCCCTTTGGACCCTGGTTTCCGCATCTGTAAAATGGGGGTTACCACAGTTTCTGCCTTACGAGGCTACTGTGAAATCAAACTAGAGGATGTGGGTTCCCACTGCATGCTTGAAGAAAGTTAGGTCTTCCCACCCACCTTGTATAAACACCACGACTGGGGACCTTTCAAGAAAGCAATGCTGGGGGCACCTGGGTGGCTCAGTCAGGTAAGTGTCTGCCTTCAGCTCGGGTAATGATCCCAGGGTCCTTGGATCCAGTCCCACATCCGGCTCCTTGCTTCTCCTTCTCCCTCTGCCCCTCCCCCTGCTCATGGTCTCTCCCTCTCTCTCCCATAATAAAAATCTTAAAAAAACCCCAAAAAACCAGGCAATCAATCAAAATCAAATAAAGACTGTAGATTAGTTAATAGTAATGTACCAATGTTAACTTCTTAGTCGTGACAAGTGTTCTAGGATCAGGTAATGTAGAGACATCAAGGGCAGCTGAGTGGAGGATATCAAGAACTCTTTGTACTATCTTTGCAGCTTTTCTTTAAATCTACAGTTATTCCAAAATAAAATATTTGATTTAAAAATAAAAATAAAATAATGTTTCTCGGGTGCCTGGCTGAGTCGGGAGAGCATGTGACTCTTTTTATTTTTTATTTATTTTTATTATTTTATTTTATTTTATTTTTTTAAAGATTTTATTTATCTGAGAGAGCGCGAGCGAGTGCAAGAAAGAGCATGAGAGGTGAAGAGGAGCAGAGGGAGAGGGAGAAGCAGGCTTCCCGCTGAGCAGGGATCCTGATGCAGGGCTCGATCCCAGCACCCCGAGATCATGACCTGAGCCAAAGGCAGACGCTTCACCGACTAAGGCACCCAGGTGCCCCAGAGCATGTAACTCTTGATCTCGGGGTTGTGAGTCCCAGCTCCACGTTGGGTGTAGAGATTACTTAAAAATAAAAATCTTAAAAAAAAAAAAGTGTTCTTGGGGTAGGATCAAAGATGGCTTTTTTTTTTCTTTTTTTTCTTTTTTCCAAAATCATCTTTAGTTTTTAAAAATTTTTATTTATTTATTTATTTATTTATTTATTTATTTATTTATTTTAAGATTTTATTTATTCATTTGAGACATCGAGATAGAGAGAGAGAGAGAGAGCATGAGCAGTGGGAGAGGCAGAGGGAGAGGGAGAAGCAGACTCCCTGCTGAGCCAGGAGCCCGATGTGGGGCTTGATCCCAGGACCCTGGGATCATGACCTGAGCTGAAGGCAGACGCTTAACCATCTGAGCCACCCAGGCGCCCCTATTTATTTTTTTTTAAGATTTTTGTTTATTTATTTGACAGAGAGAGAGAGACAGCGAGAGAGGGAACACAAGCAGGGGGAGTGGGAGAGGGAGAAGCAGGCTTCCCGCCGAGCAGGGAGCCCGATGCGGGACTCGATCCCAGGACCCCGGGACCATGACCAGAGCTGAAAGCAGACGCTTAACGACTGAGCCACCCAGGCGCCCCTAGTTTTTAAAAATTTTTAAATAGTGATAATAGGAGCTAGAACTTCCAGTTATGGGGCTCCTCAGATGAGCAAGGTATTGCAAAATAGACTTTATCCATGTTGTCTCATTTAATTGTCCCAACATCTCTGTGAGGGAGGGGTTAGTACCATTCTATCCCCAAGGAATCTGAAGCCCAGAGACAGGAAGTCACTTGTCCAAGGTCACACAGCTCCCAAGTGGCTGGGATCGGAATCCCATTTCAAAGGCTGTGCCCTTCTGACACTTCAAATGCCTTCCTGGGGCTGCTTTTGTGCCCATCAGCCCTCCGAAGCAGACACTTTTACCCCATTTTACAGATGAGGAAGAGAGGCTTAGAAAGAGGGGAAGTGACTTATCCACGGGCACAGCTGCTTAGTGGCAGAGCTGGGGTTTGCCCCCGAGCCTGATTTCAACACCCATGCTCCTTCTGCTGGATTCCTGAGAAAAATGCATTCTCCGCGTTACAAGATGTCAACTGACCCATTTGGAAATAGACCCAAGAAGCAGATGGAAACCCCTTCCCCCATCCCCTTCACCGCGTGTCAATCTGAGCGCATCTCCCACCCTCCGAGGCCCCAGGAAGGGGCCCGTCAGAAGCCCGCACCCCTCAGAGGACAGCCCGGTCACGTGGGTACCGTTAAAGAATTTGATGATGTCCGTGAAGTCCATATTGTTCTCCAAGATGATGTCACGGTAGACCTCCACCAGAGCCAGCGCAATGAAGAGGACGTAGTGGGCAGATGAGACGTGTTTGGCTGCCCAGATGGTCTCCCAGACAGAGAAGACATCATCGTAGACGAGTTCTGCCAAGGCACCAGCACGCACGCACGTGGGGAGAGGGTCAGCCACGGAGCTCCTGCTGCCGCCCTCCCTTTGGGAAGATCCCAGGCCAGCTGTGCCCTGTGCTTCTGTCCTCGTGCAGCCAACAGAGCTCAGGTCAGGAGACAGGAGACCTGCACTCTGCCACTGGACCATCAGAAGCCTCAGTTTCCCTATCGGGAGAAAAGGCTGTGCGGACTAGGGGGTTGTAAGTTTCCAGCTTCTGTAAGGGAAGGAACCAAGCCTGGCTGGGTTTCATTTACACTGACCTGTCCCTGCTGTCCCTTGATTGACCAGTGTCCCCCTTTCTCCCTGCACCTTACAGCTCCTCTAGCACCCACGGGGGTACCGCCTTGCTTCTGCACACAGGCAGAACTCGCTGCTGCCTCTGGGGCTGGTCGAGAAACGAGAGCGAGCGATGGTGGAGAGCAAGGCTTCCTGTGTCCAGTAAGCTCAGTCTGAATCCAGCCCCACCACTGGCAAGGTGATGTCCCCCCCACCATCCTCTCCCTCTCCTCCTCTGTAAGTGGGGTGAGGCTTGAAGAGAAAATACATAGAAATGGCTCAGCACACTGTCTGGCAAGCAATAAACACCTCCCTGCAGGGTAGATACTCATATCAGCATCACCCCCACTTTGCCGAATACCAGGGTGCTGTGCTATACCCCATTTCTAAGTCACATGGGCCACATGTTACTCGGGACAAGGGGTACCTTGCCGCCGACAAGCAGCATAACAGAATGGAAGGGCACTAACTGGGCTTAGGAGGTGGGCAGAGGTGGCCTAAGATTCTGGCTCCACCCGTCCGACCTCTGAATTGAACTCTTAGCCTTAGTTTCCTCATCTGTAAAATGGGGACTGTAACAACAAACTGTCATTGCAAAATAGGGCAGGTGAGCCAATAGTCAGAACTCAATAAACGGGTGTTCCTCTCTTCCTCTGGCTTTGCTCCAACACCCCCAGCCTCGCCTCCATGGTCCCTTTCTTCCCCGAGGTTCTGCTGCAAAGATTCTGGGAACCACGCCCCGGTTTGAAGTCATTACCTCGCTTGAAATCCAGCAGGAACCAGCGGTAGCAGAAGTAGAAGTGAGTGTAGTCCCCATTCTGATGCATCAGCTCAAAGAGCTCTGAGTCCAGAATCTGCCCGCGGGAGAAAAGATTGGCATCAGCCTCCCGGCAAGAGGCTGGCCCAGAGGAGCCCGCTGAATAGAGACTGACCCTCTTACCGGATGCCGCACAGCCCCATGACCAAGTGGAGTTAGGCAACGGGCAAAAGATTTGAAGTGAAAATCGACCCAGCTCAGGTCAACCCAGTTGTTTTTCCAAAGAAGATACGCAAATAACCATAAAGCACGGAGAGATGCTCAGCATGATTCGTCAGGAAAACACAAATCAAAACCGTAACGAGATACCACTTCACACCCTCTAGGACATGAATCCAGAATCAAAACGACAATGAAGCATTAGTGACAATGGAGAGAAACTGGAGCCCTGGTATGCGGCTGGAGGGAAGGCAGCCTGGGGCAGCTGAAATGTCAGCCCTAAGGACATCGTCGAGAGAAATGCAAACAGATGGCCACATAGAGACCTGTACACGAATGTTCACAGAGGCACAATTCCCAAGAGCCGAAGAGTAGAAACAGCCCAAGTATCCGTCAGTGAATGGCTGGATACGCAAAACGTGGCAGAGCCCGCCAGTGGAGCATCATTTGGCAATAAAAAGTCATGGCCTCCTGACACCTCTGCTACCACACAGATGCACCTTGAAAACAGGATGCTGAGTGAAAGAAGCCAGACACAAAAGGCCACATGTCATGTTACTGCATTTCTATGAAATGTCCGGAATCGGTCAATCTATGGAGACAGAAAGTAGATTAGTGGTTGCCAGGAGCTGGGGAGAGGAACTGATGTTACCATGGTTACTAGGGTTTCTTTTTGGGATGCTGAAAATGTTCTGAAATTAGTGATGGTTTCACCACTGTGATTATGCTAGAAACCACTGGATTGTGTATTTAAAAAGGGTAAATTGCATGGTATGTGAATTATATCTCAATAAAGCTGTGTGTGTGAGAGAGAGAGAGAGAGAGAGACAGAGAGAGAGAGAGAAATATACCCAGATGTTACTTTGAGGAAAAGGACCAATACAAGCAAACATCTATTTTTTTAATTTAAATTCAATTAATTAACATACAGTGTATTATTAGTTTCAGAAGTAGATGTCAGTGATTCATCAATCTTATATAACACCCAGTGTTCATTCCATCAAATGCCCTTCTTCATGCCCATCACTCAGTTACCCTATCCCTCCACCCCTCTCCCCTCCAGCAACCCTCAGTTTGTGTCCTATGATTAAAAATCTCTTATGGTTTGTCTCCCTCTCTGATTTCGTCTTGTTTTATTTTTCCCTCCCTTCCCCTATGATCCTCTGTTTCTTAAATCCCAAATATGAGTGAGATCATATGATAATTGTCTTTCTCTAATTGACTTATTTCACTAAGCATAATACCCTCCAGTTCCATTCATGTCATTGCAAATGGCAAGATTTTATTTTTCTGACGGCTGCATAATATTCCACTGTATATATACAAACCACATCTTCTTTATCCATTCATCTGTCGATGGACAGATATCTAGGCTCTTTTCACAGTTTGGCTATTGTGGACGTTGCTGCTATGAACATTGGGGTGCAGGTACCCCTTCGGATCCCTACATCTGTATCTTTGGGGTAAATACCCAGTAGTGCAATTGCTGGGTCATACGGTAGCTCTATTTTCAACTTTCTGAGGAACCTCCATACTGTCTTCCAGAGTGGATGCACCACCTTGCATCCCCACCAACAGTGTAGGAGGGTTCCCCTTTCTCCACATCCCCGCCAACATCTGTCGTTTCCTGACTTGTTAATTTTAGCCATTCTGACTGGTGTGAGGTGGTATCTCAGTGTGGTTTTGATTTGTATTTCCCTGACAAGCAAACATCTTTTTAAGGGCTTGTTCATTATGTAGCCAAGTCTTGTTCATTACATAGCCACGTCTTGTTCATTACGTAGCCAGGGGGCCTGGACTGAATAAATGCTCAGTGAGAATGAATCTGTGGCATTGATTCGAGCTGATGGGAGTTGGAATGAACTGAATTGAGTTTGACTAAGCATGGCTAGCCTATTGATTTGAGGACCACTGGGCTGAGGTGGAAGAAGTTATATTATTGAATAGGACCAGTCCTACCTGGATCAGCGACCTCATGTTGGCAAAGTGTGTGTCCATGGCGCCTCCGTGGGGGAAGTTCTGGCTCATCCTCTTCATGAGCTCCGTGAAGCAGCTGAAGGCGAGGGCCTCTGGGGAAAGAGCACAGGAGAAACAGCTGCCACTGCCCGGGGAACACGAGCTCCCAAGGTGATCCCAAGGTCGAAGGCCCCGAGCTGGTTCATGAGGTCCACAGCCACAGGAGACACACACAGACAAGGGAGAGTCCGTGTATCCCACGTCAGGGAATGCTCTGCAGTCTTAACCACATGCTTTCCACCTTTGAGGGGTCGAAATAGCCTTTCTTTTAGGAAATGATGATGACACCAGATCCTCTTTTTATTTACTTTTTTAAAAAAGATTTGTTTTAGAGAGAGAGCACATGCCTGTGGGAAGGGCAGAGGGAGAGAGAGAGGAAGAGAATCTCAAGCAGACTCCCCGCTGAGCATGGAGCCCGATGAGGGGCTCGATTTCACAACCCTGAGATCATGACTGGAGCCAAAACCCAGAGTTGGATGCTTAACTGACTGAGCCACTGAGGTGCCCCCACATACTCTTTTTAAAAGATCCCTATTTGCTCTAATAAAAAGTTGATGATGTTTTGTTGGTCCCAAACTTTTTTTTTTTCTTTTTCAAAATTCTACCAGTTCATGGATTTCTCAAGTCTGGAAACTGCTGAATTAAAACGGTGATTGTCAATACCAGAAGGGTGCTAACAGGCATTATGCAGAGAAAGGGTCCAATAACTTTGGGAAATGCTAGAGAGGAACTACATATAATTGAGAAAGTAAAGGCTCTGAGAAGTCCCGCAATAAAGAAACCTGTTTCATACTGTTTTAGCCAGCATTTAGATAACTTTGTTTGAAAATTGTACCTTTTTTTTTTTTCCTCTTTACACCTGGTAACTTGGGAGAAAGTTACACTAGACTGGAAGGTTTCCCAAGGCATAGTAAGATCTTCATTTTTAAAAAGACTTTATTTTGGGGACGCCTGGGTGGCTCAGTCAGTTATGAGTCTGCCTTCAGCTCAGGTCATGATCCCAGAGTCCTGGGATGGAGCCCCGCATCAGGCTCCCTGCTCAAAGGGAAGCCTGCTTCTCCCTCTGCCTGCCACTCCCCCTGCTGGAGCTTGCGCATACTCTCTCTCTCTGACAAATAAATAAATAAAATCTTTAAAAAAAAGTCTTTATTTTTTAGAACACTTTAGATTTATAGAAAAATTGAGAAGAGAGCAGAGACAATTTCCATATACCCCCACACTCAGTTTCCCTTATGAAGAACATCTTAGCATGGTCCATTTGTTACAATTAATGACCCACTGATGACACATTATTTTTTTTTTTTAAAGATTTATTTATTTATTTGAGAGAGTGAGAATGAGAGAGAGTACATGACAGGGGGGAGGGTCAGAGGGAGAAGCAGGCTCCTCGCTGAGCAGGGAGCCCGATGCGGGACTCGATCCCGGGACTCCAGGATCATGACCTGAGCCGAAGGCAGTTGCTTAACCAACTGAGCCACCCAGGCGCCCCTGACGACACATTATTAACTAAACTCCATAGTTTTGTTTGTTTTCTGTTCCAAGAACCCATCTAGGATAACACATTAGTACAGGTCTCCCCCTCTCCTCTTCTCTCTCTATAGGACAGTTCTCAGGCTTTCCCTGTTTGTCATGACCTTGGAAGTTGTGAGAGCAGTTGTCACGTATTGTAGGTGAGGCTTCTCTATTGGAATTTGTGATGTTTTTCTCACGATAAGACTGTGATTTGGGGATATTGGGAGAAGGACCACATGGGTAATGTGCTATTTTAATCACATCATGTCACCAGCACCTGCTACCCACATGATTTCTGACCGGTAATGTTGATTTCGGTCACCTTGCTGTCACAGTGTTTGTCATGGTCTCTCTACCACAGTTTCCCTCCCACCCGCACCCCCTTCTATACTGAACTTCTGGGAAGGAAGTCACGATGCACAGCCCGTGTCTAAGGAGTAGGGCGTTATGCTCCCTGTTTTTTAACAGCCTTATTGAGATTCACACAGCATAAAATTCACCGTTTTAAATGTAAGGTTCGGGTTTTTAGTATAATTCACAGAATTGTGCAACCATCCTCTCGAAGGTCAGAACATTTTCAGCACCTCCAAAAGACAACCCCACACATCAGCAGTCATGGCCCATTTCCCTCTTCCGCCAGCCCCTGTCATTTGTTTTCTGTCTCTACAGCTTTGCCTCTTCTGGACATTTCTAATAAATGGAATCATGCACTATGTGGCCTTTTATGTCTGGCTTCTTTCACTTAACATAGACTTTTCCAGGTTCATCACATTGTAGCATGTGTCAAGTAGTTACTTTTTGGCCAAATAGTATTCCAGTATATGGCCACACTACATTTTGTTTATGCATGCATCCCTGATAAACATTTGGGTTGTTTCCATTTTTTTGGCTATTGTGAATAATGCTGCTGCATGCACATTCCCGCACAGAGTGTTTGTGTGAACATATGTTTTCATTTCTCTTGGGGTATACCTAGGAGTGGAATTGCTGGGTCTTACAGTAACTCTATGTTTAACATTATGAGGAACTGCCAGACTGCTTTCCAAAATGTTAGACATTTTACAATCCCACTAGCAAAGTACAAAGGCGCTGATGACTCCATATTATCACTAACACTTCATAGTTTCCATGGTTTTGATTGTAGCCATCTTAGTGGGTGGGCAGTGGTATCTCATTGTGGTTTTCATTTGCATGTCCCTAGTGACACAGAGATATTGAGCATCTTTTAATATGCTTACTGGCCACCTGTAGGTCTTCTATTCTGTTAAGAAATTCTATCTAAACCTTTTGTCCATTTTTAATTGGGTCATTTATCTTTTTCTTGCTGAATGGTAAGAGCTCTTTACATATTTTGGATATGTCCCTTATATTACACATGTGATTTGCAAGCATGTTCTTCCATTCTTTGGGCTCTCTTCATTTTCTTGATGGTGTCCTTTGAAGCACAATAGTTTTTAATTTTGTTAGGTCCAATTTATTTCTAATTTTGTCACTTTATTCTTTTGGTGCCATATCTAAGAAACCACTGCCTAACACCCAAAGTCACAAAGCCAAGGTCACCAAGATGTATGCCTATGTTTTCTTCTAATAATTTTATTGTTTTAACTCTTATATTTAGGTCTATGATCCATTTTGAGTTAGTAGTTTTGCATATAGTATGAAGCAGGAGTTTGACTTCAATCTCGTGCATGTGGATACTTGGTTGTTTCAGCATCATATGTTGAAAAGACCCTTCTTTCCTTGCTGGGCTGAAATGTCTTGGCACCCTTGTCAAAATCAATTGATGTAAATGTACCAGAAACACTTATTTCTGGACTTCCTTTTTTTTTTTTTTAAGATTTTATTTATTTATTTGTCAGAGAAAGAGAGAATGAGCACAAGCAGGGGGAGGGGCCGAGGCAGAAGCAGCAGGCTCCCCGGCTGAGCGAGAAGCCAGATGCGGAACTCGATCCCAGGACCCTGGGATCATGACCTGAGCCGAAGGCAGATGCTTAACTGACTGAACCACCGAAGCTTCCCTATTTCTAGACTTCCAATTTTATTGTACTGATCTACATGTCTGTCCTTGTGGAAGTACCACTCTCTCTTGATTACTATAATGTAGTAGGTTTTGAAGCTGGGAACTGTGTGTCCTCTAACATCTTCTCCTTTTTCAAAATTGATTTTGCTATTCTTGGTCCCTTGTATTTCAAATGAGTTTTAGGGTCAGCTTGCCCATTTGTACAAAAAGTGCAGCTGGGATATCGATAGGGATCGCACTGAATCAATTTGGAGAGAATGGCCATCTTAACACTACTAAGTCTTCTGATCCATAAACATGAGGTGTCTTTCCATTTATTTAGATCTTTAAATTTTTTAAAGATTTTATTTATTTATTTGAGAGAGAGAGAGAGTACATGAACGGGGGCGGGGGTAGAGGGAGAGGGAGAAGCAGGCTCCCCACTGAGCAGGGGGCCCACTAGGCTCAACCCCAGGACCCTGGGATCAAGCCCTGCATAGGGCTCCCCGATTAACGGGGAGCCTGCTTCTCCCTCTCCCACTCCCCCTGCTTGTGTTCCCTCTCTCGTTGTGTCTCTCTCTGTCAAATAAATAAAATAAAAATCTTAAAAAAAAAAACCAACAAGGTTTTACAGTTTTGGTATACAGGCATACCTTGTTCTATTGTACTTTTCTGATACTACCTCTTTTTTTTTTTTCCTACAAATTGAAGGTTTGTGGCAATTCTGCACCAAGCAAGTCTGTCTACCGGCATCATTTTTCCAACAGCATTTGCTCACTTCATGTCTGTGTGTCACATTTTGGTAATTCTTGCAATGTTTCAAACGTTTTCCTTATTATTATATTTGTTATGGTGATCTGTAATCAGTGATTATGACTCACCCATAACTCAGATGATGGTATTTTTTTTTAGCAATAAAGTATTTTTAAATTAAGGTATATACATTATTTTTCTAGACATAATGCTATATTGTACACTTAATAGACCACAGTGTAGTGTAAGCATAACTTGTATATCCACTGGGCAATCAAAAAATTCATTTGACTCACTTTATTGCAATATTCGCTGTATCACAGCGGTCTGTAATTGAACCTGCAAATCTTTCACTTCTTCTGTTAAATTTATTCATAAATATCTTGTTTTAGATGCTATTACAAATGGAATTGCCTTCCTAATTTCACTTTTGGATTGTTCAGTGCCAGTGTAGGCAAGTACAACTGACTTTTGTATATATGTCTTGTGTCTCGCAACCTTACTGGACTTTATTAGCTCCAGTATTTTGGGGGGGGGGAGGGGCAGTGGGAGAGGGAGAGAGAATCTTAGGCTCCATGCCCAGTGTGGAGCCCAACAAGGGGCTCAATCGCACAACCCTGCGATCATGACCCGAGTCAAAAATCAAGTGTCAGATGTTAACCGACTGAGCCACCCAGGTGCCCCTCCAATACTTCTTTTCTTATTCCTTGGGATTACTGTATGCCCAAAAAATCACATCATCTGCAAGTAGATAGTTTTACTTCCTTTCCAGTATGGCCACCTTTTATTTCTTTTGCTTCCCTAATTGTCCTGTCTAGAATCTTTTGTAGCAAAAGTGGACATCCTTGTCTTATTCCTGATCTTAGGAGGAAAGCATTCAGTCTTTCATCATCGAGTATGAACTAGCTGTAGGTCTTTCTTAGGTGCCCTTTATCATGTTTAGGACGTTTCTCTCTATTCCTAGTGTGTTGAGTGTTTTTAACATGAAAGGGTGTCAGATTTGGTCAAATGCCATTTCCTCGTCAACTAAGATGACCGTTTCATTGTTGTCCTTTGTTCTATTAATATAGCGAATTACTTCGTTGAACCAGCCTGTGTTTCTGGGATAAATCCCATTTAGTTATGATATATAGCCCTACTAGATCTTGCTGGATTCAGTTTGCCAAGTGTTTTGCTGAGGATTTTTGTCTTTATATTCAAAAAAGGACATCAGTCTGTAGTTTTCTTTTCTTGTGATATCTTTGTCTGGTATTGATATCAAGGTACCAGTGGGTCCTCATATAAGGAATGGTCTTACAGAATGAGTTGGAAAGTATTCCCTCCTATTCTACCTTTTGAAGAGTTTGTGAAGAATTGGTATTAATTCTTAAGTGTTTGGTAGAATTCACCAGGGAAGACATCCGGCCTTGGGTTCTTCTTTGTTCCCATTCACGTCTGTACAATCGGTGGCCAGCAAAGGCCTGGCTGGGTGTTGGGCACCTGGCAATAAGTGTTGGCTAATATGGAACATCAAGACTTTTTATTTCACTAGGACCTTGGTGTGTTCACCAACAGGTCCTCTGAGCATCTGTGCTGACCCGTTCGTTCCACGGAGTCACAAAATGAGGTTAACACCCCTCCTCTGCAGTAGGAAGAAAACTGTACCCCTGGCCCTGGAGTAGGGAGGACATACTCACCATCATCCAGGATGACCAGCAATGGAGCCAGGAGGTCACACATGCCCTGGACATAGCCGATCTCAATGTGCTGCCAGATGTAGCTGCGGGAGAGACAAGGGGCCCGTGGATGGCACTCACGACCTGTCTCCCAACCCACTCGTCCTCTCCCTCCTCCCTTGTCCCCCATCCCTCACCTGGACCACTCACTCCTTCAGCTCCCACCTGCATCCCCTACCCCAGCCTGACACTCTTCAAATATCCTATTCTCAGCCACCACGATGGGCTTCCTAAAGCCCAACTCAGAGCACCACATGCTCACAGGCTCCCCGCTGCATGACAAGACAATGTGCAAACTCCTTCACTGGGGGTACAAGGCATTCAGTGTCTCCTCCCCATCCATCTTCACCGCCCCACCACCACCTCCTGGTACTTCTTCCTCTCTGGCACATATTCACACCCCTGGGCTTTGCCCTAGCAGTTCTGTGCCTGGAGTTCCCATCTGCCCCTTAATAATAAGAACTAATATTTACTGAGCATTTACCGTATACTCAGGCACTAAACATGTATAGCACCATGAAATTCTCAAAATAATCATATGAGAAAGGTATTATCATATCCCATTTTACAGATGAGGAGACTGAGGCCCAGAGACATAAGTGACATGCATAGAGTCATTCACCTAATAATAAATGGCAGAGGCAGGATTTGAACCCAGGTGGCCTCACCGCAGGGTATATGTATGCCAAGTGGTTTCCTGAGTCTCTCCTAATTTTGCCAAAGGCCATCTTGAATGTCACCTCCTCTGTGAGGCCTTCCATGATTTCTCCCAAAGCCATAACCCAGAAAAGGTTGGTCTATCCTTCCTTCTTCTCCAGCACCTTTTCATTTTAATGTAACATAGTAAATTAAAGTTCATTATATTTGTATCCCCTCAACTCAATTTTGAGAGGCAATGATTGCTTAGGAGACTATAAAACAGAATAGTTAGGAGACAGTACTTATTAATAAAAATGAGTTAGAGCACGGGTTTGCAAACCTTTCCTGAGAGATAATAATTATTTTCAGCTTTGCACGCTGTATGTTCTCTGTCTTAACTACTCAACTCTGCAGAAGCAATCATAGATACTACGCAAACAAATGGGCATGGCTGAGTTCTAATAAAACTTTATTTACAAAAATGAGTGCTGGGCTGGATTTGGCCTGTGGGCTATACTAGTAGTTTGTGAACCCCTGAGTTAGAGTAGAATGGAGAGATGTCCAGGATGCATTATTAAGTGTATAAAGCAAGTTGTAGAAAACATAGTATTAATCCCATATAGGTAAAATTAAAAAAAAAAAAAAACACAAAACACATGTGTTTTAAAAAAAAACATGTTAAAAAAACATTAAAACACATAGGCACTCATGTGATATTATACAATATATACGATCTATTTTGTTATTTTACACGTATAATACATACGTGGCTTGGGAAGATGTTCACTCAATTGTTAGCAGGAGTTTCTTCTAGGGGAGGGGGCGTTATGACTGGAGAGGGAAGCAGTTTCTCTTTGGACCTTATGAACTTCTGGTTTTGCTGGTTGATTGAGGTTTTTAATAAGCCTGAGTTACTTTCATATTTTGAGAAATAAAATATTCAGTATGTAGTGAAAAGTAATAAGAAGGTCCAGGTCTTGGCTTAAGGAAATAAAGCACAAGATTCTAGAACCTGAGAGATGTGAGTATGAGCTCCTGTTCAGCCAACTGCCCCGCTGGGGGACTCAAGCAATGTGGTGGCCCTCAACCTCCGTTTCCTCCTCTGTAGATGGGGGATGGGTGGGGTAGGGGGGTGGGAGCTAACATTCCACAGGCTTGCTGTGAGGACGAGGCGAAACAGCTTTTATTTAGTAAAGGGCTCAGGAGAGAGCCTGATATACAGTAAGGGCTTAATAAATGCTCTCTGTTATTATCATCAGTCTGACTGTTATCTGGTCAGTGTGGGCTGGCATAAACGCCAGGTGGGCAAGGTGCCTGGGGCAGAGGCGGCCATCCGGCTGGGCTCCCTGGGGCCCCTGCCTCTGCTACCCTCTTCCGCGCCCCTGCAGACCCCCTCCCCTCACCCCCAACCACCTGCACATGATGTTGCGTAGCTTCTCCAGGTTGGCGGGCGTGAAGTACCAATAGTTGCGGTCACACCTCTGCACGTCCTTCTCGATGCGGTGCAGATTCACCGTGTACAGGTCCAGGAGCTCCGGCTGCAGGCCCCCAGGGAGGGGAAGGAAAGAACAGTTACACCCCCACTCCTCCCAGAGGTCGGATTCCACAGGTTCTCCCTCCTCCCGCCTCATGGGCTCCTGGTGCCGCTGAAATGCACATCCTCTCCCTGGACCGCGTGGGTGTTTGGTTTCCTTTCTGTTGTTGCCCGGGATGATGACAGTTCTTTTTGTTTTTCTCCCCTCTGTGAAACAAGACAATTCTCTAAGGTGCACAGACTAACTATCCCCGTTGAGCGCACGAGGGTTATAACTAGCTGGAGGTGCATCCCCACCCCCTGAACATGGGACAGGAAGAATGGAGGGAGCGAGCAGAAGTCCAGTTCCGGGGAAAACAGAATTTTTTTGGTAGGAAAGAAAAAATAAATACAGCTTCCTAGATGGTGTATACATTATGTTGTTATACTAGTATAATGTATAACTAAAATGATTGTAACTGTAGTGGATGGATAGGGCTGGGAAGGTGTCACCCGTGGGGTGAGGGTGTGAGTGTGGAATGTCTGGAACTGAAGAAAAAGGAAAAAAAAAAAGATCAAGAAGTAGCAATACAAGTATGTTATTTACAGACATGAGGGTAAACAGCAGATAATTTGGGCAGAGTAGTAACCTCTACTGCCTCTGGGAGAGGTCCACGCGGGTGGGTGGGGGGCACTTCTGGTTCCCTATTTAGCCTGGTTTGTTTTGACTCTATAAACTATGGGCAAGTATATCTTAGAAATAAGTTCTTTAAAGGAAAATGGAAACACCACTCCTGGCTCAGAAAACCTCCCATTCAGCTGACATCCTTTGGCTTGGACTTTTTGGCAAGAAAGCAAGCTTGAGTATTTAAAAGTTGCTGGACTTGAGTGTGCGCCAAGATGCTCATCCTCAAGGCTGCTATTGACGGGGAGGGCTCACCACATGTCAGGCACGGAGGACCGGACTCACTAATTCTGAGCTCAAGAGAGAAGGTACCCAACTGATAGGGAAACTGAGGCTCAGAGAGATAAAGAGACATGCCTCAGCTGGGATTGAACCTGGGACGGTTTGAACTGCACAGCCTGTGATCTTGAGGTAGGATACTGTCTTCCCTCCCAAAGGGGTTTCTCCAGGGCAGCCTCTGTGCTGGGGAAAATGTAACAGACCAGAGGTCGTGCTGGGAAACTGAGGCTCATGGGACACGCCCAACCCTCCCGCAGCTGTTAGGTGAGAGAACCGAGTGGAGGAGAACCCTGGCGGCTTACAGAGTAAGTGACACCGCTGGAAGACACGGGGGACGCCTCGTTGTTGGCAGAAGTGACCACGGCCAGAGAAGCCAGGGCGGGGAAGAGACTTTCCATCTCGGGCTCTTCTGAGAGGTTGTCCTCGCTGTCCACCTGGCTGTGCTTCTCCACCTCACCGCCCCCCCAGCCCTCCATGGCAGCCCCCTCCTTCTCGGGCAGGGCCACGTCCATGCTGCCAGTGAGGGACATGAACTCGTCCATGCTCTCGTTGGCGAGGAGGTCGCTCTCCAGGCTGTCCTGCACAGCCAGCTCCTCGCGGGGGGCCTCCTCCCGGGAGGTGGTGGCCTCGCTGCTCTGCCCGTCATCCGCGCTGCTGTCCCCAGGTCGGAGCGCCAGGGGGGCGTTGCGCTGGGCGTCCATGACACTGTCTTCTGTGCTCAGGCTGGGCTCCGAGTGCTCCGAGAGGCCCGAGGAGAAGTTGTGGGAAGAGGGATGGCCAGAGTCCGGGGAGCAGGTGCCATTCACCAGGTTCCCATTGGGGATCTTGGGCTGTTTCTCCTCCAACCTGCCTTCCACCTCTACCTGCTCTACTTCGTCCACAGACTCAAACACCTGAAGGCGAGGTGCACAAAAACAGAGAGACGAGGATGTCCACTGTGGCGCGGCTTCCAGCAGCAACCTAAATCCCCATCAGCGGGGGACGGGTTCAAATATGGAACATGCACGTGGAATACTATACAGTTGGGAAAAGGGGTGGGGTGGAACCAGGTATAATATCTACTCCCATTGTAAAAATTAAAAAGTGACCTATTGCATGAAAATGCACAGAATAATCCAGAAATAAAGAAGCACTGAAATTGTCTGAGGAGGGAGTACTTGGGAATTCAAGCGGCAAGAAGCGCACCTTTCATCACACGAAATTATATGCACATAGATCTTTTAAGTAAAGAATTAGTTAAAAACATAAGGAACAGGCTAAAGACAGCATATTATATCCACGTGGGTGGCTATTACAGATCAATTTTCAAAAGTAGTTAGATATGTATGAACCACTGTGGAAAAGCCTCCAGGATACATCTCAAAGATTTATCTGTGGTTCTTTGTGTCCTGAGGGCATATCCTATTAAGGAGATAAGACCATGTTCCAAGGGGACATGAAATATTTCTTCTCTGTGTGTTTATGTCACCAATCTGATTTGCTGTTAAAATCACGTTTTTGGTTTTTAAAAATTTCGTCTAGATTCAATTGTTTTAAATTATGTAAAAAAAACTCCAAAGTTGGAACCAGGAAACAAGGGGTATTCATGGAAATGTAGCTTCTTTCCCTGTGCCCCTTCCCTGACTCCTGTAGGTAACCATTCTGATTCGTTTCTGGCTTATTCATCCATTGTTTTTGAAAATAGAAATAATATAAATATTAATATTTCCTCTTTTATGCAAAAGGTGACACAGTGTGCATATTTTGGGGGCTTTGCTTTTTTATTTAATATCCAGCGAGATGAGTTAACATTTCATTGAATAAAATGGAAAGCTGTGGGCCAACACATACGATGGCATTTATGTAGAAATTTTCAAAAATTATCAAACATTGCAATACATCCTTTACATACCGTGTACATACTTCTGTGTCTGTATAGGCAATCAGCAGGGTGACGGGACACACAGCTAAATGATGCTACTTCTAGGGAGCGCAAGTGGGGATTAGGAATGGTCAAAGCCAAATTTAGCTTTCTCTGCAATATTTTAATTATTTAGAAGGAGAAGAGATTCATGTATTACTTGTGCAATTAAAAACTCCTTAACGCCAGTATAAAAAGCTAAAGCAAACAGACCATAAGTGACCTATAGATGATGGATGTCCAGTGCCTTTACTCCAGGTTGGAGGGAGGGGGTGGATGGGGGCGAAGGGGAGGATGGGGAAGGCGCGGGGCCTCCGGAAGGTCACCTGTGTGCTGTTGCTGGAGTCACTCTGCAGGCGGACATGCTGTCGGCCGGAACTGCAGCTCTGGGAGGACTGACAGAAAAAGGGGCCGAGAAAGCAGGGGTGAGGCAGTGCATCCCAGCCCTGGGGCCCCGCCCCTCAGCTCAAGCAGGGATTCTGCAAGTGTGGTCTCATCTCTATTCCTGACTTGGGCAAGTCCTATCAGGGCCTCAGCCTCCTATCTGTACAACGAGAAGGGGGGGGGGGGGGGTCTCCCTCTGTTCCCTGGAGCCTCAGGGGCCACACAGAACCCACAGGACCCCACCTCCCACTCCTGCAACTGGAAAACCCTACCTTTAGCTGCCCTGTACTTGAGACTTCTGGCTAATATATAAGTTCAGCTCCGAGTGACTGGTTGGCACTAAGGGCCTGATTTTTTGTTATTCCCCTCTCTGTCTGCATGCTTTTGCCCTATAACTTCTAACTCCTGCCTACTCATTCGCAAGGCTGGGCCCTGTGACCTGCTTCGGCCAGGGGGATGTTAGCAACCTCGCCAGGGCAGGGGTTTAACCAGCCCTTGTGTGTATTTCCGCTTTGTCTCTTTATGATTTGCGTTCACTACAAGAAATGTGCCCAGCTCAGCCTGCTGGGGGATGAGACGGGGAGCATAAGCCGGTCACCCCAGACGTGGGAGAGAGCCCAGCGAAGATCAACAAACCTTTTAGCTGACCAGGCACTGACAGTGGGCGCAAGAGTGAGCCCAGCCAGCCCCGCTCAGAGGTGCTCGGCTGAGCCAGATCCATGCGTATACATTCAGTGCTTACTGTTAGAAGCCGCTGACTTTTGGTGGTTGCTGCTATGCTATGCAGCATGATTGCTGGCAACCCGATGAGTATACACCGCTGGGGAAGAGAATTAACTTTCTTCTCAGCTCCTTCTTTGGGCTGCTGAACTGGAGGCTCTGTGAGAGCCGAGAGGTCTGACTTGGCCACTGGAGCGTTCCTGACATTCCAGGACATTCCTGGCATGCTGGTAGGCACTCAGTGAGCATTTGCTGAATACATGAAAGTCTAGCTCTGTGCTAGGCGCTTTGCGTGCACTATCTCACGTGAGCTGCACACAAACCTCCCCTACGCAAATGGTTGTTCCCGTTTTGTAGATGTGGAAACTGAGGCCCAGAGGTAAAGGTGCTTGCTTGAGGCCTCACAGCTAGGAAATGGTGAGGCTGGATTCAAACACAGGTCTGTCAAACTCCATGGTTTGACAAACGCTAGGGGTGACGGCTCCAGACACCCAGCTGTCACCATTCCTACAATAAACGGCACAGATCCCAGCCTCTACTGCCCCCCGTGCTCCCGGATGGGTGCCGCCCATCACCTCATTGCTGATGGTGGAGTCCCGGTGCATCATCCGGTGCAGGTGGCTGTCCAGGCTGGCCCCTGACGAGCATTTAGCCAAGGCAGCCGCGTGGGACTCCCGCTCCCTCTGCCGCACGATTGCCTCACAGCCCAGCCACTCGGCCATTGTCTGTGTGTAGCACGCGTGAATCTGCTCGTCCACCTGCCGGGGCAGAGGCAAGGTCACCCCTGGGGAGAGCCAGCCCAAGACAGAAGAGGATGCTAGCTCTGGCCTGGGACCCTGAGCTCCAGAGACACCCAGCCATCATTCATGGACATCCAACGGATATTAAATGAACACCTACTATGTGCAGGGCACTGGCTAGGCCCTGGGGATACACAAACGTGTGCGAGGCTACTTCTTTCTTCCCATATTCCCTCCCTCCCTCCCTCCCTTCCTATTCATTCATTCATTCATTCATTCATTCATTCATACATTCAAGTATCTGTGGAACTTCTACTCTGCAGGCAGCGTACTAAGCCTAGGGGGTTCGGAAGGGAGAGGACTGTTTCTTTCCTTTCTTACTACCTTTTCTCCTTCCCCATTCACTCATTTACCCATAATTCGGAAGTACCCACACCGTGCTAGGTACCACACTAGGCATGGGGAAACAAGATGAGGAGGATGCCCCGCTTCATCCACTCCCTCCACACATTTACTGAGGGCCTCCCACGTGCCCGGCGCAGGGCCAGGAGCAGAGGACACAAAGATGAACAAAACTGACCTCTCCCCTGTACTCCTGCAATGGCCCTACAGAAGGATTACAGATTTCAAGCATTTTCCTTGTGGTATGTCAGCAGACTGCAGGGCAGCTTGCATTGTTCCTGATACACAGCCCAGGTAACCGAGGCTCTGAATCTGTCAGGCCTCTGGGCACAAGTGGGGGCAGACGAGCTGATCTAAGTAAGGGTGTGGAGGGGCACGAAGAAAGAGGGCAGAGAGCCTGCCCCGGGCCGGGCTGGGAGGGGTGGGGAATCCTTCAGCTATTCAGGGCTTCCAGAGATAGGCTGAGGGGCCACCCTGGCCAAAGGCCTGTCCTCCCACCCACTGACCTCCAGAAGATTCGTCCCAGCACACCTCCCCATTCCCACTGCCTTTCTAGGCTAGGTTTCCATGACCCTGCACCAGGACGACCCCAGTAGCCTCCTTCCCGGTGCCTGCTTGTCCCAGCCTGCCCCCCCAATGCATTTACCCCTCAGCAGCCTCCTCTTTGTTTCCTCCCCAGCCCCACCTCTCACCGTCACCCCCACCCTCCTGTCCTTTATGTTCCAGCCACCATACCCACCACCCACTTCCCGCCCTCCCCACACAAACCCACACAGATACACATACACACCCCACATCATGCACGAGTCTCCCCTCGGGCTTCGCTCTTGCCGGCCCCTCTTCCTAGAGGCCCTTCCTCACCCCTCTTGCCTGGAAAGCGAGCAGGTAGCCTTCTGCCTGGCAGAGGTACTTCCTATGTGCTCTTACAGCCCCTGGGTTTGCCTCCGTCTGACTCTGCACAACCCCCACTAAACTGGCAAGGACCTTGTCTAACGCACCATTGGGTCCCTGGTCCCAAGCACGGGGCCTGGCACCCCAGAACGCCGTTCCTGTTTGCCAGGAGCCCAGGAAGCAAGGGGTGAAGCATGGCGGGGGCCTCCTGCTCTTCCCGAGACGATTTTGGACAGTTCACTGGCATGGGGTCTTATCATACGGAATCACAGGGTGATTTCTATTTCTAGCTCCCCTTTAACTTTTCCGATTATGGGAAAGGTCAGTCTGGTGCTACGGTGTCCTGAACCCCTCCTATAACACTTCATAATCCCCCTTTCTGACAGTGAGGGAGCAGCCTTAGGCAGGCTACGGCATCTGTGTGGAACGGAATTATACCTTTTTGTCATATCCTATTTATGGTTTCCTTCTATTATGGCAAGTCATGTCAGTTTTCCATTGAATGCAGGGATATCAACTATCTTTTTAAATAAGCTCTACACACAGTGAGTCAACTTACTGACGAATATATCACAGCACAAGTGGTATGTGGACATGGTTTTAAGAACTTAGTATGAATAAAAGAATGTAGTCTCTCAATAATTTTGATATTGATTACATGCTGAAATGGTAATATATTGGCTATGTTGGGTTAAATAAAATATATTAGTAAAGTTAATTTCTCCTTACTGTATGGAGGTTCCTCAAAAGGTTGAAAATAGAGCTACCCTATGATCCAGCAATTGCACTACTGGGTATTTACCCCAAAGATACAAAAGTAGGGATCCGAAAGGGTACGTGCACCCCGATGTTTATAGCAGCAATGTCCACAATAGCCAAACTGTGGAAAGAGCCAAGATGTCCATCGACAGATGAATGGATAAAGAAGAGGTGGTATGTATATACAATGGAATATTATGCAGCCATCAAAAGGAATGAGATCTTGCCATTTGCAACGACGTGGATGGAACTGGAGGGTATTATGTTGAGCGAAATAAGTCAAACAGAGAAAGACATGTATCATACGACCTCACTGATAAGAGGAATTCTTAATCGCAGGAAACAAACTGAGGGTTGCTGGAGTGGGGGGTGGGGTGGGAGGGATGGGGTGACTGGGTGATAGACACTGGGGAGGGTATGTGCTCTGGTAAGCGCTGTGAATTGTGCAAGACTGTTGAATCTCAGATCTGTACCTCTGAAACAAATAATGCAATATATGTTAAGAAAAAAAAAAGAAGAAGAAGAAGGTAGCGGGAGGGGAAGAATGAAGCGGGGGAAATCGGAGGGGTAGACGAACCATGAGAGACGATGGACTCTGAAAAACAAACAGGGTTCTAGAGGGGAGGGGGGTGGGAGGATGGGTTAGCCTGGTGGTGGGTATTGAGGAGGGCACGTTCTGCATGGAGCACTGGGTGTTATGCACAAACAATGAATCATGGAACACTACATCTAAAACTAATGATGTAATGTATGGGGATTAACATAAGAATAAAAAAAATTAATTTCTCCTTGATGAAATGATGCAGACCTACACACACACACACACACACACACACACAAGAACACACGAGCTCATGCAGAAGCTGGTGAAATCCTAGTGAGGTCTGTAGTTAAGGGAGCACTATTGTGCCGATGTTAATGTCCTGGCCCTCGGTAATGGGCTACTGTTCTAGGTGATGCTTCCACTGGGGAAAGCCGAATGATGGGTACGGCAGGGCCTCTTTTTTATAGCTTTTGCCACTTCTCATGAACTTACCATTTTTAAAAGTATTTGTGGGCATCTGTTTCTTTCCGTTTTTCAAAACAGGACTACTAAAACATTAACTGAACATTTAAGATATCAGCTGAAGGTGACTCATTGCAGGGTGGTATCAGATCAACGGAACAGAATGGAGAATCCACACTAATATGCCCAACTGATTGCTGACAGGGGCACAAACAATTCACTGGAGGAAGGACAGCCTTTCTGTCGAATGGTGCTGGAGCCACGGGACATCACAGGCCAAAAAATGAACCTTGACCTAAACCACTCACTGTATACGAAAATGAACTCAAAACGGATCACAGACTTAAACGTAACACGCACTCACCGTATACGAAAATGAACTCAAAACGGATCACAGACTTAAACGTAACACGCACTCACCGTATACAAAAATGAACTCAAAATGGATCACAGACTTAAACGTAACACGTACAACTGTAAAACTCTGAGAAAAGAAACATAGGAGAAAATCTTTGGGATCCAAAGGCTCTTAGACTTAGACTCGACACAAAACATTCTTAGACTCGACACAAAAAGCACAATGTATATAGGAAACATTGATAAACTGAACGTCACCAAAGATTTAGAAATTTGTTCTGCAAAAGATCCCATTAAGAGGATGAAAAGACAAGACACAGACTGGGAGAAAATATTTGCAAACCATTTATCCAACAGAGAAGGAATATCTAGAGTACATAAAGAACTCCCAAATCCAACAGTAAAAACCCAAACAATTCAGCTAGAGAAACACCATGAGCAGACACTTCACCAAAGACAGGTGGCAAGTAAGTGTGTGCAAAGATGTTCAATATCACTGGCCATTTGGGAAATGCCAATTAAAACCACAGTGGAACATCATTTACACCTGCCTGAGTGGCTAACATAAAAAAAAAAAAAAAAAGCAATAAGACCAAAACGCCAGGGAGGATGCAGGTGTGGATCACTCGGATATTGCTGGTGGGAACAGAAATTGTTCAGCCGCTGCAAAAGCTTGACAGTTTCTTCCAAAACTAAGCATGCATACCGTATGTCTCAGCAGTTGTACTCTTGAGCATTTAATGATGACTTATGCTCCCATGAAAACACGAATGTTCACTGCTGTTTTGTAATAGCCCTAACCGGGAAACAGCCCACCTGCCCACCAACAGGTGGATAGTCAAACTGGGATGCACCCAGGCCATGGAACACCATAGAACTCCTGGCCATGGAAAGGACAGACTGCCAGAGGATTACGCTCAGTGAAAAAGTCAATCCCAAAAGGTTACATACTACATGATTCCATTTGTACAACATTGTCGAAAAGACAAAATTGCAGAAATAAAGAATAGACTGGTGGTTGCCAAGTGTTCGGCTGGGAGGTGTGGCTAAAAAAGGGTAACAGGAGGACCCTGGTAGCACTGGAAATGTTCAGTATGTTGACTGTGGTGGTGATACACACCACACACACACACATACACACACACACACACGAATGTCAATGCCTGGTTGTGATATTGTATTATACTTTTTTAAGATGCTACCATTGGGAGAAATTGGATAAAGGATACATGAGATTCTTCTGCATTATTTCTTGTAACTCTGTGAATCTACAATTATGTCCCAAAATAAAATTTTAAATAATGGTATCTGTGCCTTGTATTGTATTTCTACTGGACAGCCCTGCCCCAGAGCTTCCTGGCTCCCCCATGTTCCCCTGTCCCATCTTGGTCCAGCATGAAACCAGAGCACCCCCAGCCCCACAGTACCTGGCTCCTTTTGTTGCCAAAGACCCCACTGCCCATCAGGGGCAACCAACCTCCTTCCTCTCTGTCTCTGTCATCCCGAACTGGTAGTGGCCCAGGAGGAAGGGCCACACGGCCTTGCGGATCTCCGGCTGGATGCCCCCATAGTAGACGAGGCGTAGCAGCTCCTGCTCCTCGTAACTCTGTGGTAGGTGGGAGGAAGTAAAGGGTTTGGTCAACAGAAAACCAGAAGGAGGGCTCTGTGAGCTGGCAGTCCCACTTCTCAGACGTGGCCTTTAGAGATCACGGTGTGAATAAGCAAAGCCGTGTGTACCGGGATATCCATCCTGGCATCATATGGGAAAACCCCCAACTACCCGCCGATGGGAATACCAGCAAAGAGAAGAAAGGGCAGGAGGTTCATCCATGAACACTTACACAAAAAGATGTTCAAAGTGTATTGTTAAGTGGGAAAAAAACCAAGATGCGGAACGTATCTAGTGTGAACCCATTTTTTGCAAAAAACCCGAAAGGTCAGTATAGAATGAGTTAACATTTCTACTTAATTTTTAGTCAGTTTTGTGCATTATGTTGATATGGCAACATTATCTCAAAGTTATTAATCTTGACTCAGCTCAAAGAAAATTGTTTAAAAGCAAATCAATCCAAAATGAACATTTCCAGCTGGTTCTTCATGCACTAATAACTTCTGTGCACACTACGATGACTTTAACAACTGTTTGCTGTACTGTCCAATAGATTTGCCCTCTTTTTAAAAATTCATTTTCAGGCAAAGGCTTTGCAGTTATAATTAGTCACGCTGGGCGACCAGCAGGTTCTATCTGTTCGTGTGTGTGTGTGTGTGTGTGTGTGTGTGTGTGTGTGTTTGTGTATGGAAAGTATCAATGACTCCTAGAAAGTTACTCTGAAGGGTAGTGGGGTTGTTTCCTCCTCTCTCTTAACATTCCAAAATTACAAGCATATTTCACATTTTTTAAAGTAAGCTCAATGCCCAATGTGGGGCTCAAACTCACAACCCTGAGATCAAGAGTCGCATGCTCTACTGACTGAGCCAGCCAGGCGTCCCACTGATTTTACATCTTAATGCTCATCTTAGATGTACCTGACGACAATGGCAAAACCAGCCACTCTTTTGTCTTTGTTGGAAATTTTAATTTGTATTCTGCAGACAGCTTTGTCAAAGCTGTTTAAAAATCAGAGAACTATTTGTGGCTGAGGCTGTAAACTCTTCATCAAAAATCCACCTGCTTGGGTCCTGGAGCCCACAGCTGGACTCCATTTCCCAGCCTCTCTTGCAGTAAGGGGTGGCCATGTGACAAGGTACCGGCCAATGTGATGTGACAGGATGTGATATAAGCCATTTCCTGGCCAGGGCTTTGAAGAAGCAGGTGTATTCCCTTCAGACTCTCCATTTCCCCTCTGCTGCCTGGAGGCAGATGACCATGCGGCTCTGGAGGATGGTGGGGCCACGAGACCCCTGAACCTCTGGAGGGAGAACAGATGCCCACTCACCAGGAATGCCCACCTAGGACTCCTCAGTAATCAAGAAATACACCCCATGATGTCAAGCAACTGAAAAAGTGTGGACTATTTGTTACTGTGGCTCAGTGCACCCTAATACAACAATGCAACCAAGAAAGGTAAAAATATGGCCGGTTTGTGAAAGGGTTGCAAAAGTGTTAGACGAAAAATATTCATTTTTGACTGATTTATTTTTTCAACCAACTTGTCCCTAGACTAGTACCTCCCAAATTGGGGAGATCACTAGAAGCATTTGGGGAACTTTCAAAAAATATAAATTCTTGGGCTCCACTCCCAGAGATGCTAAATCAGTAATGCTGGAGTGGAGCCCAGAAGTCTATAAGTCTTTTTGAATTCCTCAGGAAATGTGCACTCTCCCAGGCTGCCGGGGATTATGAACACTATGACTTTTTTTCTGAGAAAGTAAGTTCGTATATCTATTTAAATTTTAAATGCATAGCAATTTAATTTCTAGGAATCTACCCCTGAATAAAAGCACTGGTCAGAATGATATGTGCTTATAAAGATGTTGACTGAAGCATTGTTTGAAATAATTTTTAAAAAGAGAAAGAGCCCAATTGTCTATCATTAGGGGAAGATTTGAATAAATTATGGGCTACTCATCTGTCAGGTGTTAAGGTGCTAGCATTCAGTATTTCACCTAGAGATCTGAAAGATGCCTTTGATATAAAATGAAGTTGTTGCTTAAAATACACACATAATTGAAAAAAAAAAGAATTACAGAGGTATCTATGTAGGCATACCTATGAACGTATAAGCACAGGAAATATATGGCAGGGTCTCTACATAACTGACACTGTTCATTAACTCAGGGGATCAAAACGAGAGCTCTGTGGCAGAAAGAAGGTATCTAAACAATTTTTGTCCTATACACCTGCATTCTTCATTGTTTGAATTGTCACAGTCAGTAGGCATTCCTCCTGTCGTTTAGAAAAACAGCTAGTTTTGGCAAAAAAAAAAAAAAAAAAAAAAAAGTTAAAAAACCCTTCTGTTTGTCCAGGTTTGGGAAACAGTTTGTTTTTCCCAGAGTCCCCCAGCATTCCCAAATTAATACACACAACAGCACCTTTCCCCGGCGTGGGGAAGCCAAGCCAACCCAGGTGCTTACCAGCCTGGCCCTCCCCAGGGCCTGGGTGGGAAGGCACCGCGTTCATCCTGCGTGGAGGAATCAGGTTATTTCTTCTGAATGCCTGCTCCTGGTGGCGGTTAGACTGGTGTCTATCAAAATGGATTCTGCTTTCCACACCAGCCATGGGAGGTACTTTTCCAATAAAGGTACCTTGTGGCCCCATACATTTGAGGGACTGTTCCATATGCTCTCCCACCCCCAGCCACCCCCAGTTTCTTGAGGGCGACAAGCATATCAGCCTAGGCAAGGTTCTAGGAAGTTCTGCAGGATACAGAAAAGTTGACTCATCTTGTTTCCCACTTTGACCAGGACACTTTTTTCAAATGTAAACATCTTCCTTGTGGGGACATTTGCCTTCTGATAAGAAAATCTGGGCGCCTGGGTGGCTTAGTCGTTAAGTGTCTGCCTTCGGCTCGGGTCATGGTCCCGGGGTCCTGGGATCGAGCCCCGCATCGGGCTCCCTGCTCCGCGGGAAGCCTGCTTCTCCCTCTCCCACTCCCACTGCTTGTGTTCCCTCTCTCGCTGCCTCTCTCTGTCAAATAAATAAATAAAGTCTTTATAAAAAAAAAAAAAAAGAAAATCTTACAAATCTGTCTCCAGGTGGAATATCTAACGCGAGGATTCTCAGGCCTGAGGCACAGATGGGAGAGTTCTGCAGGATGGTGGCTTTTCTTGTCCCAGCTGCCTCCTCTGACTTAGCTACTTTTGTCATTCTAAGTAGTTCAACTGCACTGTTAAGTCCCTTCCTGCTGAGGACTCACAGTACCTCCAGCAGCACTGAGCATACAGCTGGTGCTTAATAAATGCTTGGTGACTGATTCATTTTTACTCCTTCTAGACGATCATGGGTACTTTCCATCCTCCTTGATCCTCAACCCCTATGGGCAGAAGCAGGCTGTGGGTCTTGGGACTCTCAAGAAGGGAGGGGCCTTTGGGTTGTGTACGCAGAACCCAAAGGTGTCGTAACAGCCTCGAGTCCCCGTAAGCAGGTGGGTCTATTGCTCAGATGACCAGATGGTCCCCCAAGCTCTGCCCCACCACAGGCTGAGCCAGGCCAAGGCTTACTGTGCTGTCCTGAAGGTACCGCTCCCAGATCCTGGCCGTCAGCCCGTGCCCAGCATCACAGGGCAAGTCCGGAGACACGATCATGTGATTGACCAGGGCTGACAGGTGGGTCCTCACGGTGGACAGGTGTCTGCAGTAGGCAAGCCCTGGAGAGGGAGGGAGGGAAGCCATCATCCACCATCCAACCTACCTTGCCTTGTCTCACGGATCTCAAAGCACTGCCCTGCCTGCAACCCTCGTGAACCCTCATGACCTAGAAAATCCCATCATCCCTCTCTTCCAGACGAGGAATGGGGCTCCGAGGGGCAAAATCCCTTGCTGGCTTGACCACTTAATAGTTGTGTGAGCCTGGGGACGTCCAATCACCTTTCTCAGCCTGGGCCAGGGTGACATTACCTCTTCTGCCAGAAGCCAAGGCATTTAATCCATGGGCAGGAGGCAGTAAGTGACCCCACAGGCTCACTGTGCCTCTGGGTGCCTCCAACCCATCCCAAGAGAGACGGAGGATGGCAGAGGTGGACGACTTGTGTTCAAAGTGCAGCCGGATAAAGAAGGCCCTGGGAGATGCACCTGGTTTGCTTTCAAAGATGGCCCTGCATTCTTAAAGGAATGCCTGCCAACCTGCTGCCCTTCAGCTGGGCACATGGAGGGCACAGTGCCTGGTACATGGGAGATACTCAGCAAATGCTGGCCTGTGTCTGCTCTGTGCCCCCTCCCTCTGGCTCTCCCTTATCAACTCCTAGAGAGGACCCTGGGCCTTCCGGAGCCCGAGGACTGGCCCCTACCAGCAATGAGGAGGATGAGGGAGAAGAGGAAAAGGAGGGGGAGGAGGGAGAGGAGGGAGAGGAGGGAGAGGAGGGAGAGGGAGAAGAGGAAGAAATGGCTAACACTTACACAAGCACATACTACGTGCCAGGGAGCTGCCCAGAGCTCACATACTTAACTCACTAAATTCTCATGACAACCATATAAAACAGGTACTCCTACCTTCTCCATCTTATAGATGGGGATACTGAGGCACAGACTGCTTCTGTCTCTTGCCCAGGTCACACTGCTAGGAAGTGCAGAGTTGGTATTTGAACCCAAGCTGCATAGCGCCAGAACCCGGGCTCTCAACCACCATCAGGGATGAGCCATTGAATGCGATAACACTCTTCAAGATCCATCTCGACCCCCCCAACCCATCCTCCAGGAAGCTCTTCCATTTGGGTCCCATAAATACGCATCCAGGGCCTGCTCCACGCCAGGCCCTGCATTAGGCACCGGGGATGGGTGATAACAGGCAAAAACCTTGACCTTGGGAGCCCACGCTCCCCCTGTCTCTCCAGTCACTCGGGCACATGGCCAGCACTGCTATTCTGCAGGCCCACGCAGGATACATTAACACTTTTCTAGAATCCCTGACATACTGTCTCCCCCATCTAGGCTGGGAGGCGGGGAAAATAAAACGTGCTAAGAATCAACACAGCAGAGTGAAAAACAACAGCAGCAGCAGCAGCCTTTGGGTCAGGCAGGCCTAGGTTTGAGTCCCAGCTCTGTCCTGTATTAGCTGTGTGACCTTGGACAAGTTATTTTGCCTCCTTGTGCCTTAGTTTCCCCATGTGTTAAATGGAAATAATCAGAATACCTGTATTTAAGTTTTAATTTTTAACTTCTCCTTACTCTTCTGCTTCTGCCCATAGGTGAGGGGAGCCGACTTGTACTGAGCACCCATGACATGTAACGCCAGGTGCCAGGGGCTTTATACATGCTTCTCATTTAATTCTGAGAACAAACCCTCCTAGGTGGGCACCGAGGATGCAATGGTGACTAACCACAGCCCTGCTACCGAGGAGCCCCGTCGTTGGCTGTCCTCTCTGAGAGCCCAGAGATAAAATTTATGCCCAGTCTCTGGTTGAGGAAGTTCAGGCTCCGAGAAGTCCGCGTAACTTCACTAACACTAGACACATCTGAGCTGAGGTTCCCGTGCCAGAGCCAGGCTCCTTCCCCCAATGCAGAGGCCATACAACAGGCATTCGAGAAACGCGCCCGTAGACCACAATGGCAAATGAGGCCGATACGCACATCCATAGAAGGCTCTGGAAAGGATCTGGTACTTCATGTTGTCACAGAGGAGCTTCAGCGGGGCCCTGCAGGTAGAGGAAGAGAGGATACTTAGAAAAGACCATACAGAGCCCACGTTTGCTGGAGGAGCTCAGCTCGTTACCTGTAGGGGGCAGATTAAAACCAGCCAGCCAAGGGGACTCTGGGGGCACTACTGTTTCTACCCATACCGCCACTTCTCCTATCAGCTTTGGGGTCACTCTCTCCCCAGCTCTCTGAGGTTTGGATGGGGCTGATTCGACCCAGTACAGGACTCAGGCTAGAGTCACAGGCACTGGGTAAGAGGCGGCCACGTGATCCAACCTGAGCCAAGGAGAATGAGCCCCAGACTCATTTTGTTGGAACTCCAGGGAAATTCACACTCTTCTCTCTGCTCGAGGTCCTAAGCCAGAGGGATGTAGGGCGGCGGCTGCTGGGATCCAGTTCTGCCCCTGCATAGGAACGGCCTGCCCGAGAATGAAAGTATCACGGTGGCAGTCAGAGGCAAGGGCTGAACAAACAGAGATTTGTGTTCTGAGCGTCTGGAGCCAACGGTGCCTGAAGTCATCACACCTCTAGACTCCTCAGTTCTGTCGAGATTTTCTTTTGTATTTGAACCAGTCTGAAGTGGGTTTCTGTCACTTGCACAAAGAGTTCGGACTTCCAAAGTGAGCCAGCTAAACCAAACTGAGCCGAACCGGGACTCAGAGTCTGGCTGACTGCGAGGTAGGTGATGCCTCAGAGCTTCTTCTTGAGTGGGAATTTGCAGGGGGGGCGCTGTTTTGGCTGAAAGAGGAGAGGGGAAAAAGGCCCCAGCACTGTTGGGGAAATCAAGGACTGCTGATGGGAGTGCTCTGCATCCTTGCAGAGAGCAGAGTGGAGGAATATCTGCATATTTTTTTCTCAGGACATCCTGGGGACACCCAGGAAATCTCAAAAAGACAAGAAGGAGGCATGGCTAAAGTACTCCAGTTACACACATGGAGGCATTAAACATTAAAATCACCCTCATTGTGCCCTCAGGTTGGTGGGGCTCAGGCTTGCTCAGTTCACCTAAGAACAGCATAACACAGCTGTCCCACAGTAGACTTGGCCATTTGAAAGGTGGCGAGCTCCCCGTCACTACAGGTGTGTAAGCAGATGCCATGAGAGGGGATACTAGGTTAGAACAGCGTTTTTCAATGGCCCATGGACCACAGCCCAAGAATCACTTGGAATTTCTCCAATGTGCAGATTCCTGGGCCCCGCACAGACCTACTCAATCAGGACCCCTAAGGAAGTTGTCTCGGAACCAGTGTCACCTCCCCCCAGTGATTCTGATGCACACAGACATGAGAGACTCTCTGGTTACAAGAGTGCTTCTCAAACTGAAAAGTGTGCACATGATCTTAGGATCCTGTTAAATGCAGATTCTGCTTCTGTACCACGTGCTGAAAGGCAGGCCTTAGATGACTGCAAAAATGTGATGTCAGCTCCCACCCCTTAAGCTCCTATGGCTGAAGACTGGACCACCCACTGGGCCAGAGGCCCAGCATGGAAAAAGGGATTCCATTATCCCCAGCCAGGCCACGTGGCATCAGCTGAGAAACAAGACGAGTCCTATTATTGCACTGAGTAGCCCTGAAGACACACGAGATCTATGGGCCAGGAAAGAGATGATCTGGGGATCGAACTTTATCCAATAAAATAAGAAGCGTCACTTACTGAGCATTGCCAGGTGCTGGGTCCCACCTGCTGGCCATGTTAAACCAGTATCTGATTTGTCCATACGATAGCTATACAAAGCAAGCATTTGTATTCCCATTCGGCAGAGGAGCAAACTGAGGCACGTGTGGTTGGCAGTGAGTAGTATTTCTAGTTTCTGCCTTCCAGGAGCATGATAGGACTGCGCTTCATGGCCTGTGGTGGATGGGGTCAATGAGGCGTGAGCAGAAAGAGTATGTGCTGCATTCAGGGTGGAGCATTTGTCGTCCAGGCGCCCCAGAGCTGCCTTTCCCTCTTTCACTGCGACTGGGAATATTCGAGATGGTGTGGCTCCATCAGCCAGGCCCTTTAATGTGGAGCAAGCAGAGCCCCCAGCCGACCCACGATAGACACACAGTATGCACGATGAATCAACCTTTGTTGTACTGAGCCACTGAGATTTCAGGACTGTTTGTTACTGCAACATAACCTTGGTTATCCTGACTGATACATGGAAGGAAGCTCCTATAGCTAGGACTTCACAAGGCTAGGATTTAACCCAGACCTCGATGATTCCATAGCTTATGTTCCTCCTCTGAATTCAGTGCTGGGCAAGAAATGGGCATCTATAAATCTTTGGCAAATCCTTCCATACCCTCCGCCCACAGATTAAGCCCCTCATACCTCTCATGGTTGCACCCATTGGATGAGCCACCATCAGCCAAGCCACTCTGTGAACAGGATGAGCAGGAGGACTTCCGGGGGCTGGGTTGCCATAGGGGCGGTAGGTTGCTCACGGAGACATCCATCAGGTCCTGGGGGACTGTGATGGACACGAGGGATGGAGCAAGAGCCCCGGTTAAGCCTATGTGGGTCACAGAAACCTCATCCCAAAGCAAGCAGCTCGCCCCTAGGCCAGCACAGGGACAGGGAAAGACCCTGAATGTGATAGTCGGAGACAGCGACCCCAATCATTATCTGACCCAGACCTATGAGCCCACCTGATCCAGTGAAAGCCACCACCAAGATCTGGGGCCCTCAGCAGACAGGCAGAGCTGATGACAGCTGAAGAGAGAGGGAGAAGTGGGGCATGGGGGGAAAGAGAGAGAGAGAGAGAGACAAGAGCCAAGGAAAGAGACCCAGTCCCAGAGCAGGAGGCCGAGCCTCACCATGTTGTCATTCAAGTGTCCTCACAGGAGGCTGACAAGAAGGAAGAGGAGCCTGCTGGGGGCTTCTGGGGAAGGTTGATGGTCCTGAGTCCCCAGAGATAGACTCTCTGGGAGAGAGAGTCTCTAGTGGGGAGACAGAAGGGAGCCTAACTCAACACATGAGGCAGGGCACCCAAGGGCAAGGGACTCAATGGAGTTCCTGCTGATGAGGCCACCTGCACCGTCCATCATCCTGAGCCATATGGCTCTTCCACCAACGGGTCTCAAGCAGGTGGGCGACTGCCACCCAGAATCATGCGGCGGGGGAGAGGGGCGCTTGTTAAAAAGCCATATGCCTGTATCCCACCCCCAACCTCCTGGAGATACAGGCCTTAAGTCTGTACAGCAAAAAACAATCCTGATAACAGCAGCACGTTCGAGAACCAAGAGGGCATGACCAATCTCCTAACACGCGTACTGGTGACTCCTGATCACGGGCTCCCAGGATACAGCACTTAGAGTTTCCCTCACTGCCTTCTCTCCCAGCTCCATGGAAACCGCCCCGTCTGCAGAGCTGCAGGACAAACACAACGGTGACTCACACATTACACAATTTCTGCTGTTAACTTCCTAGCCTCTTGGCAGTTGCAGACAGGTGCAAAAATTTTATTTTCTCCAGGACAGGGCTCGGTAAACATTTTCCGTCACGGGCCAGGCAGTAAACATTTTAGGGTTTGTGAACCACTTGGCCGTGATCATAAACCACTCAACTTTGCCGTCAGAATGCAAAAGAGCCATCCACAAGATGCAAACACATGAGCACGGCTATGTTCCAATAAAACTTTATTTATGGACACTGAAATCTGAGTTTCATATCATTTTTCACAGGTTGCAAATATTACTCTGCTTTGGATTTTTGTCAATCACGAGATTGACGGTAAACGGTAAAAACCGTTCTTAGCTCATGGGTAGTACTGAATGCGGTTGGCTCCGGCCCGTGGGCCCTAGGTTGCCAAGCCCTGACCTAGGAGATTGAGAAGGGTGCACATCTGCCCCATAGGCCATCCCCCCTCAAGGATGACTGGCAATCCCTGGCCTGTTCCCTCGGGCTGCAAGGTGGGGAGAGTTGTGGACCCAGGGCCACTTGTCATCAGAGCTCAGGGGCTGACAGGGGCAGCCCTACCCACGGATAATGCAGAAAGCTCTTCCCCAAGCTGACTCACTGATGAGCTGGCCAAGAAAGACCAGTGAGCCCCTGTAAAATGTTCTAGAAAAGCATCCCCAGTTCTCCGCCAATCTCAGGGAAGCACTGATAGGTTTCAGCAAGGTGCGGCCAGTATGCCTTGGCCCCAGCCCCTCACACTCCACCGGCATCACCAGTGGACCCCTTCCTTACGGATCCCACAACACTCTAAGCTGCATCCTGCCACGTGGAGGCTGGACAGCGTGAGGGCATCGTTTGTCTCCCACTTCCCTCGCCCGGGGGACCAAGACTCAAATGACAACATGGCAGAGGTGGCCAGCACCCAGCCCCAGGCGTGGGAGGAGCCCAGACGTTACTGGGGGGCTGTAGCTTCAGGCCCGGCCTGGGGAAGGTGGCGTCCCATCTGGCTCGCGCCCACTGACCGCCCCTGGCCACCACCAGCACGGACCGGCCGGCAGGAACCACCGTCCAGGCGGGGCTCTCCGAGTCGGGGGCAGTGCTGCCCAGGGAGTCAGGAGCAACTTGAGACAAAAAACAAAAAGCACCAGTGAAATGAAATGTCTGGGGTGGGCAGAACACTGAAACAGCCAAGGAACCCACTCCTCGGGGCTTTACCTCTCCTCTGCCCAGTTCTGCCCAGCTCCCATGTACTGTGTTGGCTTCGAGGAAGAAAGAATGCCTGATGTTTATAAAATGCCCTACTATGTGCTGGCTGCTATGCAGGCATGGGATTGCTTTATCATCCTACCCCGTAGGGGATGCACCTCTTCTCCCATTCTGCAGAAGGGGAAACTGAGGCTCAGAATGACAACAGTACTTAACCACCCACAGCCCCAGTAGGTGGTATTTGGCATTAACAGCTCTTTCTGACCAAGGTCCCCTTTCTCTTTCCGCTATCATTTACTGAGAGCAAGTACTACTATTCTCCCCTTTCACAGATTTGGAAACTGAAGCGCAGATGTAAGCATCATGCCCAAGACCACCCAGCGAACAAACAGTGGAGCTGGGATTCCGACCCAGGGCATCAGACCCCAAGACCTTATTCATACTCTCCTGACTGATATCCCCGCAACATCATCCATGCTCTAAGTAGACCAGCAGTTCTCAACTGGGGCAATTCTGGCCCCTCAAGGACATTTGGCGATGTCTGGAGACATTTTTTTGTCATGATAACCTGAGAATTTGCTAGACGTAACTGGAATCTATCCAGTGGGTAGAGGCCAGGGATGCTGCTTACCTTCCTATAATGCACAAGACACCCCCCCACCAAACACACAATTATTCAGTCCAATATGTCAACCCTGCCCTAGACCAGCTCTGTTCAGTAGGAATCCACCCTGAGCCACATGTTTAATTTAGAAGTTTCTAGTAGCCACACTAAAAGGGGGAAAAGAAACAGATGAAATCAATTTCAACAATATATTCTGTTTAACCCAGTGTATCCCTAATGTTACCATTTTAACATAGAGTCAATATAAAATTACTGGTGAGATTTTTTTGCATTCTTTTCTGTTGTTGCTCCAAAATCTTCAGAATGCAGTGTGTCTTTTACACTTAATGCACATCTCCATTCGAACTCGCTGCATTTCAAGTGCTGGGGAGCCGCACACGGCTCACGCCTACCACGCCAGATGGTACAGACAGTCCCGGCAACGCAGGAGTCTGAAAATGCCCTCCTCTGACTCTGAACCTGTCTCCATGTTTCAGAACTTGTCTCTGCCTCTGTGCACAAGGACCAGGTGGTGAAGACAGAGGCAAGAAGACACGGAGAGGGAGTTTAGAACCGTTTATGGCCCCATCATCCCTCCCCACAGGGCCAAAGTCTTCTCTCTTATTACTTAAAGCAGGCATCTGCAAACTTTGTCTATAAAGGGCCAGATAGTAAATATTTTTGGCTTTGTGAGCCACATGGTCTCTGTCACAATCCCACTCCGTTGCTATGGTGTGAAAGCAGCCACACACAATATGGATAGGAATGGGCGTGGCTGTGTTCCAATAAAACTTTATTTACAAAAATAGGCAGTGGGCCAAATTTGGACCACAGGAAGGAGTTTGCCCATTTCTGATTTAGACACTTCTTCAGAAAGGACTTCCTTGTTCTCAAAGATGAAAACCATACACGATTGTGTTAAGCTCTGTGGGGCTCAGGCCCCTAAAAAAAATCAACCAAGGATGGATGGGGCACCACTGCCATGTGGGCTGAATCTGAGCTTGGGGATGAAGCGGGTGAAACCACAATATCCCCACATCCGGGTCAAAACAATCCACCAGGAGTGGTTGTGAGAGGCAGTCTCTGGAGCCAGGGCACCCGGGTTTAAATTCCAACCACACTGCGGATGAGCTGTGCCACTCTGGGCCAGTTTCTTAACCTTTCTGTGCCTTGATCTCCTCTTCTGAAAAACGGGGGTTGGTGAGGACACTGGCACCTCCCTAGGAGGGCGGTGGTGAGGATTAAATTAGTTACAACTTTGGAGAGACAAAGGCGGGCTTGGCACACAGTAGCACTTCACACGTGGTACCTATTACTCACTGAGCATCCGTCAAGCATTTCACATTAGGTGACTGACACATCATCACACTGACTCCTCAGAATAGGATCCTGGCTGGGGAGGTGCTGTGCTCCCCATTCTACAGACAAGGAAATGAGGTCTGGAGAGGGCAAGTCACTTGGCCACACTGCAGGGGCAGAGGTGAACGCAGGGATGTGCGCTTTTCTCAACTGAGGGCGATTTTGCTCCCAGACGGCACCTGGCAGCGCCTGGAGACATTTCTGGTTGTCACCACTTGGTGGCGAGGGTGGGGGCAGATCTGCTACTTGGCGGTTAGCTGGGGGAGACCCGGGATGCTGCCTGACATTCTACAAGCCGCCAAGCCTGCCCCGCACCCCTGATCCAATTCAGCGGGGGATGAGAGCCGGAGCATGAACTGGCCTGGCACGGTTAGCCCACCCTTGCCAGGAGGACATCTGCTTTCAAGAGAGTCTCTTGGGGCCCGGCTGTGGTCACTAAAGCAAGGGGAGGCTCAGAGCCGTTATCCATCAAATGGAACAACAGGGCCGCCAAAGGTTAAATAAAATGGGGTGGACAGAACGAACCTACAGCTTAATATTGCACTGTTGAACAGACATCCATACGGTGCCTAATAAATGCCAGGCCTCTTTTGGAGAACTTTGCAAAGATTAGCTCATTCAACCCTCACGATGACCCCGTGGTAATGACGACCGTGACAGCAACAGCCTGCGTTAACCAAGCATCTACACCAGGGCAGCTGCGGTGCAAAGTGCTGGACGTACACGTAGCGTCCCGTGTGCCGCCTCCAGTGCTTTGCTTCCCCTCCGCAGTTTTCACGGTCATTTACTGAGGGCCTACTGTGTGCGGGACTTTATGCTACAGACTTGACGTTGGTCAGCTCTTTATCTCATCAAATCCTGACAATATAGCTAAGTAAAAGAATAACAGTGTGATAGCGACTAAAATGTACGTGTTCTGTGCCAAGAGCCTTATCTCATTTAATCCCCACAAGGGCCCTATGACGCTGGTGCTGTGAACATCCCCATTTTGCAGATGGGGAAACCAAGACACAGAGGGTGAAGTGACCTGCCCCTCTGGACCAGGATTCCAGAGGCCACGGCCAGTACCCCAGGCCACCTCCTGGTCAGGTGCATCTTTATTAAGCCAAGTAGCACGTGGTTCTCATTTGGGGGGAACCGAGACACTAACTTCCTGGTTTCAGGTCCTCCCCCTGCCCCCCCATTGGCCCCAGAGTCCAGACCACTTGTCTTCTAATCCCAGACACCTGGAATCATTTTCATAAGCAGCTAACCGGTGGATCCAGGGGGCCCAGAGATGGGGCAGCTTACCAAATTCAGACTGCATGCCGGGGTAGATGATCCTGAACACGTAATCTGTGGCCTCGTCGTCTTCCTTATCTGAAGACGTGGACTCGGCGGAACCCTGAGGGCTTCGCTTGCGCAGTTTGGGAAATACTTTGCCCTGAAAGAACGTGTCCCATTGCATAGTCCTTGGGATACACCTGTCCCCACAATCTGCACAGCCTGAGCGTTTCAGTGGGGTATGTATGTGCTCACAAAGCCATGTAAGGATCCACACTTCCCAGGATGACCACTCCCCAGGCGCCTGGGTGGCTCAGTCGGTTAAGCATCTGCCTCTTGATTTCGGCTCAGGTCATGATCTCAGTGTTGGGAGATTGAGCCCCGAGTTTCGGGCTCCACGCTAGGCTGGGGGGGGATTCTCCCTCTCACCTGCCCCTTCCCCACCCCACTTGTGCACGTGCACATGCTCCTCTCTCTCTCTTAAAAAAAAATGTACACTCCCCATGGCTGATCCCCACTCCAGCCTCCCTGGGTCCCCTGCGATCACTCACCTTTCCCCGCTGAGACCAGAGTGGAGGGTCCAGCTGCCCATGAGGGAGCAGCCCATTTTCCAGGCATGAGAGGAACTGCAGGAGGTGCCCTCCCTTGGGGAAGCGGAAGGGCGGCCTCTGGATCCCGTCCTGGCTGACCAGCACCACTGTCCCGCCGCTGTCCACTGCCACCATGACCCAGCCAGAGAAGACCCAGCAGGAAGTCACTATGAGGCATGGGGATGGGGCCCTCCCGGCACACACATCCCCCCAGGCATGCCAAGCCAGACCCACGGACCTGCTCCAAGACTCTGGGAAAGGCCTGGGCAGAAGGTCAGGGGCAGTTTTTACCTCCCCTGAGCCTATTAAATCCCACCTGCCATGGTCGCTGACCGGGCAGTACAGGACTTGGTCCGGAAGAGTATGGTTGGCCCCCGTGAAGTCACCCACCAAAGGGAAATGATGTCCCTAAACATCCGATGTCCCTCAAGCACGCTCTACGAATCAACCTGACCTATTTTTGTATGGAGGCTTTCAGACCTATCGCTACTCAGGGCAGTATCTGACTTGCTGGCACGTATTGAGCACTTACTGTATGTAAGCACAGCACATTAAAGGCAGTGTCTTATTGGAATACTCAAAATAGACCTATGAGGTTTATCTATTATTGTCTATTTTACAAATGATGGAGCCAAGGCTCAGAGAGGCTACGTAATTTTCCCAGGGCTGCACAGTAGGGCCTGGATCTGAACCCAGGTCTGTCTCACTAAATAAGCTTAATGTTTTGTGCCTTGGTGGGGCATGGATCCCTTTCTACAGCAGGATGGCCTTCTGCTTGTTCTAAATGTACCTTCTCTGAGCTTTAAGGGAGAACTCCATTCATTAATCCCAGATCTTCAGAGCATAGGCTTTGGAATGACAAAGACCCGATTTCAAGTCCAAACTCAGGAGCTTCCAGGCTGTGTGACTTCGTGCCAAGCTGTTTAGAGCCCTGCTTGGCACATCACAGGAGCTCAATACGTGTCAGCAGCTAACACCATGGGTTTGATGCTGAGCTCTTATCATACGTCATAGGATGTTCACGACAACGCCAGGAGTAGGTGCTGTTGTGATTCCATTTTACAGATGGGGAAACCGAGGCTCAGCGAGAAATCACTTATTTGAGGCTGCACAGGTAATAAGGAGGTGGGGCCAGGCAGGGGAGCCAGGAGGAACACCCCAGCCCCGTGCTCCCCCCACGGTCCCCACCTTGCTGGTGGCAGTGCAGGTACACAATCTCCTCTAGACGGATGGTCATGGCATAGTCCCAGTAGACACTAGAAGGGGAGGGATGGTTAGGTCCGCAGGATGCTTGCTCACCTCATCGTGGCAAAGGGCCCAGGAGACCAGAAGACCACACCCATGGGCTCCTGCACCCTCCTCACTAGGACCCATCTGTCCCTAACATCTGTATTCCAGGCTTCCCAGAATCTATCTCCCCTTCTTCTGGTCCCAGCACCCCAATTTTCTAAGGAACTCTCCTCCCTTCCCCCCAGTCCATGTGGCTGAGGCTGAGTCCACCCACCCTCTATGCCAGGATTCCAGGAATGGCCATCTGACTCCGGCATATTCCACTGTTCCAGCCACAGTGATTGGTTCAGGGATGGCCCCGTGACCCAAGCAGAACCAATGAGGCTCAACTGTTGGGAGTCATGTTAGAATAAACTGGGGAAAGGACGCTCCTTTCTGCTAGGAGAGTAGAGGCAAAGATGACAGAAGTCTGGAAATGGGGGGGGCGGGGGGCACGGCAAGAAAAAGGCTGCCTGGCAATGGCGTCCACAGGAAAGCAGAACCAAGAGATGGGAAGAGTTCAGGTCCTTATCGTTTGTGTCCCTGGATCCAGCCACGCCTGAAGCCACAACCCCAGAACTTTTCAGTTCGTGGGAGCCAATGCTTAAGTCAACCTGAGTTTGGTTCCCTGTCACTGGTATCTAAGAGTCTTGACTCAGAGCCCAATGCCAGGCCACCGTGCGTCCCTATGGTTAGAACAGCCATTCAACAGCTTTGATTCCACGGTTCCCAGCAGTGTGACTTGAGGGCTTCTATTAAGTCTGAGTTTCCTCCTCTGTAAAATGGGGGTGATAATAATTACCCACTGCAGAGTGCTTCTGTGATGAGTAAGTGGAATCATGTATTTGAAGAGCTCAACACAGTGCTAATACGTTAAAAAAGAACTGGGTTAATGATCTCTGTGCTGACATACTTAAGGTTTTCCCTTTCGAGCTCAAAGCCTACAGCTGTCCTGCAACAGATCACTTTCCCCCTTAGATGACTATGGAGGTGGGGCTCACAGGAACCGGGGTTTTGTGTGGTCAGGGGAATGCACTGAGCAGGTGTCCTTCAGATCTTGCTGTGGGGGGGCAGAGCTGACCAACAGCTTCAGAAGCTGCCCCCTGGATCCACCAACACGTTTGCACCAAGGCCACACTTCCCTTGGGCTGCTCTCAGCCAGGACTGAGCACATGGGGGTGCTAGTGTGGGCCTACTCCTGCAGGATAGGGGTACTCCAGAATAAGGGTTAACTTTAGCCCAGGGACTCCCAATGGATCTGACTGAACATTCTAAGAACTGCAGCATCTGAGACTCTTCCTCTCCTTCCTTCTTTCCCCTCCCTGTTCACAGGGATCAGACCAGCTTCATGGTCTGAATGTCCTGCCCGCCTCCTCTGCTCTTCCCTTTCATCCTGCACAGATGCCTCTCACATTACAGCTCTCTCGCATGTCTAACTCTATCCGCACCTGCATCTTGGGAGGACCCGAACCAACACAGGCTTCAAGGTCAGACTTCAAATCCCACTTCCACCAACTGTACAGAATCAGTCCCTTCTCCTCTCTGGGCCTCAGTTTCCCTAGCTGCAACACGAGGAAGTTGGAAGAGAAGCTCTCTAAGGGACCTTCCTGCACTGGTCTGCACCAGAGTCAGCCTTGCCAGGGCCCATGGAGTGAACGTCCTCGGAGGGCAGCCAAGTACACGAGGGTTTTCAGAGTAGCAGCCTCTATGGAGCCCCTTGCATGCGAGTCTCAGCCAGGAGGCCCTTCCCCAGACTCCCACATCATGCCCATCACCTAGGGTGACAATGGTCTGTTTTCTCCTGTCTCCCCGAGAGGTGCTGAACTGGACAGCGACTGGGTTTTGCTCACATCTGCAAGATGTTCAGAGAATATTCACAGTTAATGGTGAATGCCCTACGGCGCCCAATAAACAAAGCAACTCTCCAACTACCACCAGACACCAGCAAGGAGGAGCTGTGGCCCCAGTTCCTTTGGAGCTGTGTAACTTGACACCGACAGCCTCCGGGTTCCAGCCTTCCGCCTAAAGGCTTTACCTGCATTTCGCACAGACTCTTTCCTGTATGCCTATGCGGAGGTTCCATTACCACATCCCCATTTTACATCGGATAAACAAACTGAGGCTCAGGAAGGTGAAGCTCACTGTCCAAGATCACTCAGCTGGGAAGGAGCAAGAGCTGAGCTTCTGTTTTCATTTTACATGTTTTAACAGCTTCCTAGAGTAGAACTGCTGGGTCACGTGGTATTTAGCACAGTGCCTAGCACATTGCAGGTGCTCCGTTAATAACTGATGAACGAATCCAGGTCCCCTGACTTCCCTGTTTTGTTTCACAGAGATTATCTGAGCACTGACTTCGTGCCAGGATGGGTGGCAGGTGCTGGACAGGACATGAGCGCGAAAGATTCCTTGCCTTCACGGAAATGAGGTCTAGAACGCAACAGCGGGTATATAGGTGGGCACAGATGTATTACGTGAGCACGATTTTATAAATGCTACGAAGGAGATTCAGGGCTCCGTGTGATCCAAATTCAGCTGGGAAGTCAGGGAAGGGCCAGGGTTTAAGATGAATAGGGCTGAAATAACCGTCCCGGACAAAGGGCATCTCCTCAGCCCCGCACTGTTCCTCGGGGAGGGTTCCTTGATCAGAAACTCTGGAGTCTGGCAGGAGCTGAGTTATGTGGCCCAGCCTAAAACGGACTGTACCTCCCATTGACCGTCTCTGCAGACAGATGGCCACCTCTGCACAGGAAGTGCTCAGCTTAGAGAACAGCAATAATCATATCAAGGCCTGGGGTTCCTCACACTGAAGCCTGACATGAAACAGAACACGGTAATGGTGTTCTGCTTCCGTCCCGTGAAAAGAGCCTTTATTTTATATCTAGCTGCCAGGACTCCTCAAGCTGAAATAATCAGGCTGGCCACACTTGGCACAGTGCCTTCCCTCTGCTTGTGTTCCTTCTAGGGCCCTTCCCTAATTGTGCTGGAAGAGGGGGTTGCAGCAGGGAATCGCTGGTTTCTGAGTTTCTTCAGAGTATGACCCCAAAGCCTTTGCTGAGCCTTACAGATTGCAGGGTATCACAGGGAGACGCAGCCCCGGACCAGATGCCCACCAACCAACGTCTCCCGCTTCCCTTCTTGACTGAGTGACGAGAAGGGAGGCTGCGGATGGGGGAATATTTGCCATTGGCAGGCTTCCCAGACCTTTGTTAAGATTTCTCCCCCTGGGTGTGTTGACCAGGGTTTGCCTAACTCCCATGCCCTAAGATTCTTCTAGCTGGTTTCTAGATCCTCCCAATGAGCTACCCAAGCAGCTGCAACAACCAGACCGAGCAGTGGGCCAGGGCACGAAGGACAGAGCACAAACTTCCCCGTGTCAAGGGTAGGAGAGGGACCTGGCACCCTACCTCTTCTCATAGTCCAGGTCCCCCATCGACCCGTTCATCAGCTGGTTAGGCGTCCATTTCAAGGTCATGACGTCAGCTGTCTGGTGCAGGGACAGGTACCCTGGCACAGCTTCCATATCATCCCTCTGCAGAGAGAGGGCGCAGGCTTGGTCAAAGTGCCAGAGTCACAGGGATCACGGACCCCAGCCCATCTGACTTGGGAGGCATAATCAGAACCAAGAGGTTGGGGTCACGCCCTCCAAGGCCATGGCCATTTGGAAGATCCTGCCTTCCAGGTTGCCATGCTAAGCAAAGCAGTTTGTAACCAACCCCCAGGATGGGTTCTGTAGATCCAGCTATGAAAGCTGTCGGTCCGCCTCCCCTCACTTTCATACTTCCACCTCCCCACCTCAACCAAGGTCCAGGGGCCCTGCTGCAAGGGTGGGGTTGGTGGCTCTTTAGAATCAGGAAGGGGCTCTACCCCTCTTCAACACCACCCTCTCCTTCACAGAAGGCATTTATCTGGCATCATTTTGGCCAGTCTTAAGGGAGAAAAAGAGGGCAACTGAGCTCTATGTCCCAACCACAGAAATTTTCCAGAATCCCCCTCCCCAAATACCCAGACCATACTCCCTGACCAGCAGCCTGACCCTCTGTCTTCCCAACTAGCCTGCAGAGCTTCTCACCTGCTCACTCTGCTTTATCCCAAGTGGGGTGTAAGGGAGGGCAGTCAAGCCTTACACACAGAGGAGGCAACTTCTCCACCAAATTCACCGAACAACATGTGGAGATGGACAGCTGACATTTACTGAGCACCTAGTGCATGCACCAAGCATGGCTCGGCATCATGCACAAGGTCCCCACTTAACCACACATGTCCACAGCCCCATGATGGAGCACTATTTCATGAATGGCTTTCACATTTTAATGGACCTGAAATGGGGATGTGTCTGCTAATGAGTGGCATCTCACGATCATGACATAGTGGTCACTGCCTGATCTCATGCAAACTCGGGCCTAGCTGTTCAGACGCTGTTACTTCAATTCAGTTTTTTGGGTTTTTTTTTAAGATTTTATTTATTTAATTTGACAGAGAGAGAGAGAAAGCGCGTGCACGCGCACAAGCAGGGCCAACTGCAGGCTCCCCGCTGAGCAAGGAGCCCGACTCGGGGCTCGATTCCAGGACCTGGGTTCATGACCTGAGCCAAAGGCAGATGCCCAACCGACAGAGCCAGCCAGGTGCCCCCTCCATTCAGTTTCGAGCTTGGTTGTTACTTCGCGTGTGGAGTTACAGGTGCTATTTTAAATGTCTTCAGAAAAGATCAGACAGATTCATGTTTGAATCAGAAGGTGACTGTGCAGGCAGAAAGGCTGGTAACAGAGCAGAAGGGCAATGATGGGATATTGGCAAAGCAGAGACACCATTCACTGCTGCACAGACACCCACAATTCCAGATGGTCTCGCGAAGCAACAACCAAGTGCACACATTTGCGCGATATACTGCACCTCCAACGCTCTTGATCAGAGGTCAGCAAACTTCCTACAAAGGGTCAGAGAGGAAACAATTCTGGCTCTCTGAGCCGTACAGGCTCCGTTGCAAGCAGTCCATTCTCCATTACAGCCTGAAAGCAGCCATACACGATACGTAATGGGCAGGGCTATGTTACAATAAAGCTTTATTTACAAAAACAGGCAGAGAACTGCATTTGGCCCGTAGGCTATACAGTTTGTTGACCCCTCCTTTTGAAGGCACAGAAGACAACATTTGGTGGAAAAATATAGACAGTGATGTCTCTAAGTCAAAAGTGACATGAAGATTCAACCCTAAAATGTGAAGAAGTTTTAAGACTATCTTAACTAATGAATGTCAATTACATGTTCCCTTGGGGCGCCTGGGTGGCTCAGTCGGTGAAACATCTGCCTTCCGCTCAGGTCATGAGCCCAGGGTCCTAAGATCGAGTCCCACGTGAGGGTTCCCTGCTCAGCGGGAAGCCTGCTTTTCCCTCTCCCTCTGCCTGCCACTCCCCCTGTTTGTGCTGCCTCTCTCTGTCACTATTTCTGTCTCTCTCTCTGTGTCAAATAAATAAATAAAATCTTTTTAAATAATAATATGTTCCCTTGTGTGCAGTTACAAGTATAATACATGATTAAAAAAAAAAAGTATATCCAAATAAAGTCTCAAAGAGCTCTTTCAAAAAGTGTAAAATAGAATCGTGGATCACCACATCAAAAACTAATGATATATCGTATGGTGACTAACGTAACAATAAAATAAAATTTAAAAAAAAGTATAAAATAAAATTTCCAAGTAGTGAGAAAACATTTTATATAACCTAATAGCATTTTTTACTTCCCGATGGTTATGTTTAAAAATGGGACGTCTTAAATTTGCAGCTTCTTAGATCTGAGGAGATAGGATCTTATACCCACTGTGATGGGGATACTAAGGCTCAGAGGGAGAAGTGACTTGCTCAGGGTCACCCAGTGATTGCAACTGTGACCATAGAGCCGGAGTGGCCAGCAGCTCTCCCTCTGCTTCCTCCTAACCAAGCCCAAATACCACACTGATCCAGGTGGTCTCGGGAAGGGAATAGCAAAGGGGATATCTTTTGCTTGAGGGCAGGGGCTTCATGTGCCTTGCTCACCACCCATCTCTGGGGCCTGGCCCAGTCCTGGGGCATAGAAGGTAACTGATAAATGACAGACTCTCACAGCGGGCAGCCTGAATTCAAAGCATAACTTTGCCCCTTCCTCCCCACTGTGCACACCTCAGTGTTATCACCTTTGATAAGACTCCTTGCCTCAAATGGTTGTTGTGAGCTTTAAATGAGTTAGTACAGTTAAAAGCACTTAGCATGGTGTCTGACACATAGGAAGTGCTCCATAAATATTAACCATGAAGATGTTTATCTTGATATCCTAAGCATCTAGTTCATAGAAGGTTCAGTTTAAATATCTGCTGAATGAGTGAGTGATAACAAGAGAGAAAGGATGGATAGACAGCTGGGTGGACAGGTGAGTGGAGAGATGGACTGGAAGATAAATGGACAGATAGTTGGATAGACAGGTGGATGAATGGGTAGATGCATGTAAAGATGGGTGGGTGGATGGATGGATAGACATGTAAAGATGGGTAGAGGGATGGAGGAATGAATGGATAGGTAAATG
>NC_058416.1:73958531-73997663 GCF_002201575.2 Neomonachus schauinslandi
GGGTGAATGACTGAATGGATGGATATAAAGATGGATGGATGGATGAAGAGTTGGATGGATGGATGGATAGATAGAAGGAAATGTTGTCACATGGATGAATGGGAATGAAGAGACAGGTATGTGGGTGGGTGGATGGATGGATGGATGAGCAACCTGGAGCCAGAGGGAACTCCTCCTCTATAACCTGAAGACAGACCCCCCCACCCCGCCCGCCACCCGTGGAAGATCTGGGCCCAAGATCTCTCTCACCGGCTGAACCAGAACATTGTTCTTGCCATAGAGCAGCGTGGCCCGGGAGTTCTGATGCAGGGACTCTACGTAGTCACGGGCAGAGAGGGACGGTCGGTCATCCATGCTGCCACTCGAATGCCTCTTCTGGATCTGGCCGTGAGAGAGGGGGTGGAGGGTGAGGCTTGGGGTGACCCTCAGGGCCCCACTCCATTCCCCACCTCCACACCAAGTCTGGAACCCAGCCCAGCTCCTGCCCAGGGCCCCGCAGCCCACCCCTACTCACATAGAGGGCCGGACGCTTGGTGGGGGAGTCCTGGCGCAGGTGTGAGCTGTGGATTCGGTGCCTCTGCACCAGCTCATCCGCCGAGGGGTCGGTCCAGAAGTGGTCCGCAGTCTTCATCTTGGTGTACTCCAGGGCACAGGGCCCCACTGCGGGGCATACGGGGGCTGGGAATCCAGAGCCCCGGGCGGTCCACCCTCCCATCTACCCCCTCCCCCGCCCCCGCCGGTGGGCCACCCATTTCACCGTTTCTCCCCTCCAGCCGGTGAGTACGCCCCACGGGCCTCCTAAGGAGAGGCCAGCACCACACCCGGGGGAGTCAGAGCCGGGGAGCAGGTACTGTTTGATGGAGGAGGCTGGAGGGAGATGATGCACCAGTGAGCAGAGCCCAGGGACCCAGAGGAAGCTCAGAGCACTGGACCACTTACCCAACAAAGACGCAAGGATGGGGCCGTCCACAGGGTCCATCAGGAGGGCTTCCTTCTCGTAGTACTTGCTAGCGAGAGAAAAGGACAGGCAGGTTTGGATGGCGACCGGCAGAGGGCGCACAATGGACTCTGACCTGGTGGTTAAGAGCAGACTGTGTTCGTCTCCCTCTTGTCACCTCTCTGAGCCTCAGATGCCCCATCTATAAGATGGGTGTAATAAAAATAGATCTCCTAGGGCTGTTGGAAGGCTTTCTGAGAGAGACAACAGATGTGAGGCACTTAGCACCGTGCTTGGCCCGTAACTGCTTAATACATGGCTGTATGATACAGCCTGAATGAGAGTAACAGGAATAATGATTACAAAGTGGCTCCTGGCTGGTTCTATCGACTTCGACCACATCTTCCATTTCAGATGGCAAATCGCTTAGGGGCTCGGATGTTGTCTGCCCTTCTAATATTACTGAGGCAACAAGATGCTTTTTAGCTGTGGTGTGCCCCGAAAAGCTGTCTTAATAGGACTTCCTGCCCAGACAACTAGTGTGGATGCTGCTGGCCTGATGTGCTCAAGAGTGCCCCCTGGCTCCTGGGTCTTCAAAATAACTTGTGATGCGGGCAATACAATGTTTGTGCTGTTTTTTTGTTTGTTGTTTCTTTGTTTGAGTTGTGTAGTGGTTTCTAATTCTTTGCCAACTCATACAATCTAGAAACAGAGTTCTAGAGTTGGAAAAGAACTTGTTCTACCCTCCTGAGGGGTCTCAGGCTCAGAGAGGGGAAGTGACTTGTTGGAGGCCACACAGCAGGTGAATGTAGGTTACATCCAGCCAGCCTGGCTCTTCCCATCCTACAGCAGGGGGTGAAGAACACAGGATCGGGAGGGAGACAGACTGAGTGGGCGCCAGGCTCGGCCATTCCCACCCTCGCTGTGTGTCCCTGGGCAGGTGACTACCTTCTCTGAGCTTCAGTGTCCTCAGCTGTAAAATGGGAAGAATGACAAAACTCACCTGCCCAGGCTGCTGGGAGGATTAAATGTTGACCTGCTTGTACAGCAACAGCACAGACTTTGCCACCAGGAAGTTCTTGTGAAATGGTGGCAACATCACTGTAATTTTACCCCAGAGGAATCTTCGATCCACCAGAATATTGGCTGCAGCAGAACTGACAGCCCTGTACATGCTCAGCAGCAAGTTTATACGTTTTGGCGTCAGATCTGAAGATAAGGCTTCAAGACACTTTCCACTCTGCCACGCCGTTTCCATTCCAAAATTCAGCCCAGTTACCTGATCATAAGCCTTGGGAATACTGCCTTTAAAAATAGCAGGTAGGATTGGGAACAAGATGTGACCATCAACGGTGGTCCAAGGGAGCTCCTTTGGGGTGACAGGTTTTGCTGGACCAGTTCTGTGTTCTGACTGTGGTGTTGGTTATATACAAAACTATACGTGTGTTAAAATTCCATAGAACTATACAGAAAAAAAAAAATGAGTGTATGTAAAAACTAGCGAAATCCAAAAAAATTTTGTTGTTCAGTTAACAGTATTTTAGCAATGGCAATCTCCTATTTTGATCCTTGTACTGTGGTTATGGAGGATGTTATCACCAAGGGTAGAGGAGACTCTCTGTACTAATGTTACAACTTCTATGTGAATCTAAAAAAATAAGTGTGATGAAGAAAGAGGTTGGCATTATTGCTGAAATAAATCGCTAATTCCTTTGACTGACTTATTCAGCAGAAAACACAAGGTCATACGCCAAAGGCAATAACTACAGACGCCCTGAACCCATGCTAGGGCAGAGACGTGTCACGATTTACTAGAAGATGAAGAGATTAATTGGACTCCAGGGCCGGGATTTCTTCCAGTTCCTCTCCTGCCTCCCGGCCTTTGCACCTGCTGTTCCCTCTGCTGGGAACACTCTTCCTCACACCCCTTTTCCTGGTAATGCCTACATGTCCTTCAAATGGAAGTTTAATGCTATGTCTTCCAGGACACTTTCCCTGACCACCCAGAGGAGATTAAACACCACCCACCTGGCTTGGAATATTCATCATATCTTATCCCAATTACTAGTTACCTGTTTTCCCTGCTATAATATGAGGTTCATGAGAAGAAGCGCTTTGCTCTATGCTTTCATACATATTTTCCTAGCAAACAGGCAGAGAATAAAAGATAATCATAATACCCATTGCATGTGAAGATGCGGTTAAACAGGCACTTTCATACACCAAGAGATGAGGAGATTCTCAGATATTTCCCTCATATTCTCCCTCTCTCCTTCTCTTGGAAAGGAGTACTGGCCATAAAGAGTCTCTTCATTCTTCACTGGCTCCCCCATGCTCTTAGCATAACATCCAAGCTTTGAACATGACAGTTGAGACCAATGTATCCCCAACATCTAGGTTAGTGGCTGGCACATGGTAGGCGCTCATTAAATATTTACTGGATGGATGAATGAATGTACGGGTGCTTGTCAAGAGGGCTCATACTATAAAACCTTTACACCAGGTTGATCTGAGCTAGAAAAGAAAATGGAAAAAGGTATCATTATTTCTAAAATGCTGTGTACTCACTAACTCCCCTTCTCACTTCTTCTTCAGAATGGCAGCAATCCCTGTCCCATTTACCAAATGAGAGCAGAGACAGAGGAGCTAAATGACTCCTCTAGGGCCATAGTTAGCAAGAAGACCGCAGGCTTAATTCATGGAAGATGAAAGATGCCTAAGATTGCAAGATTCTACACTCCACTCCAAATCTGAAGATCCTGCATTGACAGTAAGCACCTGAATTGTCCCAAGGTTCTAAACTAGGCTAATTCAGAGGCAAACATCCAGACCACCTTTACTTAATCTCTTTCAAATCAAGTGCACGTCAAGGGGGAGAAAAGAAAGCTGCTTTCCGCAATAGATTGCAATTCCCAAGAGGGCCAGCAGGTGGTGGCAGAGCACACACAGGTGTCTGGTCTCTCTGGCTCACCTGCTGTTTTCCACCAGGTAATGCACGATTTTGTCCAGCACCTTCTCAAACAAGGCAGTGCGAATCCACAGGTGCTTGATGGCGAGTGGGGACAGGTTGGGCAGCTTCGGCAGCTTCCGCACATTCTCCTGGAGGCCCTGGATCTGGTTTCGCCTGCCAGGCCAGTAAAGAAGGAGGATGAATATTCACAAAAGAGGAAATCCAACAGGACCAATATGCAAACAGCAAAATGTTCAACCTCTCTAGGAAATGAAGGAATGGCAACTAAAACAACAAGAGCCCTTATTGCTCCTGGCAAGTAGGTAAAGAGTTGAAAAAATCATAATACCCAGCAAGCGTGAAGATGCTGTGAAACAGACACTTTCATAAACTGCTGATGGGCAAGCCAGATGCTCACAGTGATATTTCTCTTCTCTTCCCCTCTCTTTCTCTCCCCCCTCTATCTGTCATGGATGAGCAACTGCATCAATGAATGAATGGTTCTCCCTTACCACCTGGCATGGGTATCTCTAATTCCTCCATTAGAAAATCACTCCCAATATTATGGAAGGCCCATGGAAATCCATCCCTTTAAGAAGTTATCAGCAAACACCTGGGAATTTAACAGGTGGATTGGAAGGCACCTGAAGACCATGTGGCCGAGGAGTCAGATTCCAAATGGGACTTGGCAATGCCAAAGCCACAGGATGGCCCGTCATGCAGTTCTGGCCAGGAGCTCTGGGCTGGCATGGCCTGAAAGGCAAGACAAGGGCCATTTCCCATCCAGTGAAGTGAAGGGATCACCCACGGCAGAGACGGCAAACACAGCACGCGTGCCCCTCTCTCTTGCCCAGAACAGACATGGCTAATCAATCCACACATTCTTTCCCACAAAATCTAACAGCAGCTCCAGAATCTTTTACAACAAGGTCCTTTGGGGCAGTGTCTAGCACAAACTGGAGCTGAAACCTATCTGTCATCCCGGACCAGGCCCCAGATGGAGGATTTTGGCTGACTCTGGGGGTGACTCTGGTGGAAGGTGCTCATGTACACACACTCAGGCCATGAGCCTCCCTCCAGTAAACACAATCAGCCCTTAAGACACGTGGGTGAAGTCACTGCTCCCCTTCAATGGTTGCCTCAATGTCACACCTGATCCATGCAGACAGTGACCATATTGGTTTAATTAAACTTTTGTCTTCCTGCATTCAGAATGGGGTCTGGCTCCCACGGGGCGCTTATTCTTTCAACAATCACTTCTTAAGCTTTTACCAGCTGCTGGGCACTGTCCAGGTACTGGGGACATAATGGGGAGTAACAGATTTTAGTTGTCTGTTCTCATGGAGTTCAGAGTCAAGTGGGGGAGATAGACAAGAATCAAGTAAACAAATGAATGGGTAAATACAGGTGGTGATAACCAGAAAGAAGTAAATAGAGGGATGATCTAAAAGAGAAATGGGGTGAGGGTTGGAATTTATCCCTACCTGAGGGAAGGCCTGAATGATGACAAGGAACTAGCCATGGAAGATGAGGTATGTGAACCGGGTGGTGGGTACAGCATGTGCAAAGGCCCTGGGGTAGGAAAGAGTCTGGCGGGTTTGGGGAGCAGAAAGGAGAATGGAGAGAGTGCCAGGAGGTGCGGGTTCTCGCAGAGCTCAGAGAGGAGCATGGACCGTCCTCCGCGGGCGTGCCCTACCCATACCCCATGTTCCGCACTCACGCGCTCTCGAGCAGCTGCTCCAGGTCCTGCACCTTGTGGCTCAGCTCCTCAGCCGGCGGGAAGTTCTTGCCCACTTTCATGAACAGAGCTGCAATCTTGTTGCTGCGCAGAAAGCCAGCCGCCCGCCGCCGCAGCCCATGCAGGACGCAGGCCTCCACAGCCGCTGCAGGGACACAACCATCAGTCAGCAGGCCCCGCCCTGCCCACGCTCCCCTGCACCCAGCTCAGCACTCCAGTCGTACAGAGAGCTGCGGGCCCCAGAATCACAAAATTCGTGAAAGCCTCATAGGGAAAAGCACATATGCCTCCTTATTTTCCGCTCCCTCAAAAGGGAGCAAGGGATCCTAGCAGTTAACCTGTGCTCGCTGCCCAAGGTCAGGCTGTCCGCTCCCTCAAAAGGGAGGAAGAGAGCTTAGCAGTTAACCTGTGCTCACTGCCCAAGGTCAGGCTGTCCGTGTTCACGTCCTCTCCAGTGGATCTGAACCACACAACCAGTTGTGTGACCTTGGGCAACTACCTCCCCTGTGTCTCAGTTTCCTCATCTGTGAAATGGGGATAGTATGAACCTATGTCTTAAAAGGTTGCTGTTAGAATGAGGTGGAAAGGGGCGCCTGGGTGGCTCAGTTGGTTAAGCATCTGCCTTCGGCTCAGATCGTGATCTCGGGGTCTTGGGATCGAGCCCCATGTAGGGCTCCCTGCTCAGTAGCCCTCTCGCTCTCTCTCTCAAATAAATAAATCATTTTTTTTTTTAAGAATAAGGTTGGAGAAAAATGCATGGAAAGCACTTTATGTAAAGTCTGGCGCATAGTAAGTGCTTTAGGAATATTAGCTATTACTCCTGCTGGTGAGGGAGGAGGGACTGGGACCACTGGACTGTCGAGCTTTATCTGGGTTAAAGAATCACATCAACGTCATTACTGTGATCCCCGTAAGAGCTGACATTACGGATCTCATTCTATCTCTGCCACAGCCAAGAAAGAAAAAGAAAAAACCACCCCCGTTTTTCAGATGTGAAAACTGAGGCTGTAAGAGGTGAACTGAATTGCCCAGGGCCACCGGGCAAATGAGTGACAGAACCGGGATTCAAACCCAGGCCTGAGCCCAAGGTGTGCTCACAACACTTGTGCCTCCATGAAGAATTTGAAGAGAGGACTCAGTCATCACCTTCCCGTGCCTGTGTTTCCCCTGGGTGGTAGCCTGGGCTCTACCACTAACCTGCTGTGTGACCTCAGGTAAATCACTTTCCCTCTCTGGGCCTTAGTGTTCCCTCCTGGGAAACAGTCCCTGTGTAGGCCATTCTGATGGCCCCAATCTTATTTCTGGTACTTTCAGCAGGCCTCTATTAACTATTTTCCTGCCTTCTGTCTTACACAGCAGACTGGGAGCTCACTCTGCTATGTAATAGGAGCATAATCAATGTCAATGGGAAAAGTGAGTCTATTGTAAGAGCTATTTCTTACTGGGTATCTGCCGGGTGTCGGACCAGTGTTGAGGTTTACCTTACCTAATCCGGTGGAAAAACCCCATGAAGTGAGTGTTCTAGTTGTCATCCCTCCACACAAGGAAAATGCCAGAAGTCCACGGTGAAGAGCCTGGCCGGGGTCATGTTGTGCACAAGGAGAAATACTGAGAAGTTTTTGGTTCAATTACTTGTTCTGGGGTATTTTTGATGTCGTTGTTGTTGTTAGCAATTACTTAGCTTTTTCTTTAATTACAATTTTTTTTCTTTAGATTTTATTTATTTGACAGAGAGATAGAGACAGCGAGAGAGAGAACACAGCAGGGAGAGTGGGAGAGGGAGAAGCAGGCTTCCCACCAAGCAGGGAGCTCAAAGCAGGGCTCGATCCCAGGACCCTGGGATCATGACCCGAGCCGAAGACAGACGCTTAACGACTGAGCCACCCAGGCGCCCCTATCACAATTTTTTTTTAAGTAGGCTCCATGCCCAACCCCGAGATCAAGAGTCGTGTGCTCTACGGACTGAGCCAGACAGGTGCCCCAGCGATTACTTGGCTTTGAATGAATGTCCACTCTATTGCCTAATTTGCCCACGGGCTTAAAATATGCTGGGTAAGCATCTCCTAAACACCTTCATTTTTGCTTACATGCACAACACTTTTCGTTTGTCTATATTGCAACAAGTTAATTATCTAGGCTTTGGAGACTTGGTTGATTCTTTCCGGCAACGGCTCATAAGGAACAATGGATTGGAGACACCTCAGGGAGACCCTGCAGGCCTTATTCAGAGCCATCACATTTCTTCTCTCATCCCAAAACTGTGGTTGAAGTTAGACGATTATCAAGATTTTTATCACTTTCTATTCCTCTAAGTCTTTAAGCGGTAGGTATGGTCGTACATTCTGAATTGGGCATGCCTGTTATTTTCTTTGCAAACAGAGATGTCCAAGAGAAAAAAAATAGGTAAATATATTCCCATATTCACATTTATACATATACATGTAAGTGTGTATATATGCACCCTTACATATACACAAGTATATAAATATACATATATATGTAATTTAAACAAACATATCTCACTAAAAAAATAAAATAAAATTTTGCCAAGGTCACCCAACAAACAAGTGGCAGAAAAGGGATTTGAACCCAGGTCTGCCTGGCTGCAAAGGGGCTGAGCTGACATCAGCAGGCTCCCAGGTCTGGGCGTGAGCTCCCATGGGTGGTGCACCCAGCCGTCGGGATGAAGCCAGGTGTCCTCGCTCGGGCCTCTCCAGGAGGCCAAGACTGCGGGAGGGGAAATTACAGCACGTCCTTCCTCCCAAGACATCCCAGTCACGAAATAAAAAAGGTTTTCAGGGAGAAAGAAACACCCCCACTTATACGTACATGCTGATTAGAAGCTGAATCCTGACTGGGGACACGCAAAACCTGCGTCTATAGCCACGGTGGAAATACGGTAAGAACCTGGCAGCGTGGTTATTTCTGGAAACTTTGTGAGCATAGCCGGTTCAAGGAGAGAAGTCTGAGTCATGCTCCGAGCCCCGGGCCTGCCTCCTTTGCTGAGCCAAGCTGGACATGATCCCACAGGAGGGGTCAATGGCTCCTAATTCCCTATATTTTTAAAGCCTATTCATCCTCTCCCTTTATTTAGGCAACAGCTGTAGGCAGGGCGAGGAAAGGGCACAGAGCCTGTTCGTCAGATACGAGACCAGAGTCACTAGGGGTGTGGGTCGCCGTGCACTGAGCCCACGGGAAGGGAAGGCAGTCAGTCTCTCCAGCGTCAGCAGTGATGAACTCCTCGTGGGGTGCAGAGGCCAGGCCTCATTTCTTCTCTAGACTTTTCCGTATTTCCAAATTCCCTAATGGAGCCCCTTGGGAATCTGAAAATAACTTCGGAGTCACAAAGCGAAAAAGTGGTGTTGAGAAGGCTCACTTACCAAGATGCCACTCCCCCGAGGCAGCCCACTGAGAAAGAAGCCACGTTTAAGGCCCACAGGCCACGGACTCACCACAGAAGGAGATGATGTGGCTGCTATCCTCATGGACAAACTTGCGTGTGACGGCCTCCTCCATGATCTGCTTCACCTGGAAGGCAGAGGCAGCTGGAGGGGGGCGGGGAGACCCAAATGCGACCTGGGGTGCGGCCACCCCAGAGGGCTGTGTTGCCCCCTCCGAGCCTTCTCAGGCCGGCTGGGGTGTTTGGCTAACTGCTTTCCTTCCACACCTCCTCACTGTGTCTTCTGTAAGCCTCAGGCCCGCGGCCCCAGAGCTCCACACTTCACATTTTACGGAATTATTTTTTTGGGCGCTCAGCATGGGGGCGGTTTCCTTTCAGGTGTCCCACGAAATGTCATCTCCTTCCTGGACCCCATTATCTGAGACAGCCCTACTCCCCTGCAAGACTCCATCCACACCTTGCTATAGTTCCTTCTGGGTACTTACGCTCTCCCTGTCCTGTGTATTTCTTACTGCCTCCCTGCCCTAGGATATAAATTCCCTGGGGGCAGGGTTTCATCTGCCTTGTTCACTGCTATATCCACGGAGACTAGAACAGTGTCTGGTGCATAGCAGGTGCTCAGTAACTATTTTCTGAAGGAAGGAAGGAAGGAAGGAAGGAAGGAAGGAAGGAAGGAAACAAGTAGATAAAGAATCAGAAAGGTACAGTTGACAGATCGGCCCTGGAACCTGGAACCTGGCAGAGTTCCTCTGCAACATGCCATTAAGCCCACAGGTTCAAATCCCTGTTTAGGCACCTACCAGTTGGGTTTGTGATCTTGTTTTGAGAAACCGGGGCTCATCAAGCTGAAGCGACTTGCCTAGAGAAGTAGAGCTGGCCGAGTGGAGACAGAATTCCAGGCTGAGTCTGACTCCGCAGCTGTGTGCTCTTCCTACCATCCTCACATGCTCAACAAATATTTTCTGAGCACCACTGATGCTCCCGGCAGGGGGGACCCAGCGCTGAAAGGGCAGCCGTGCCTCTCTGCTCACAGAGGGGACCCTCTGGTGGCCTGAACACTCTTCTGCTTTGCTGGATTCTGGGCCCCACTCTGCCCAGAGTCATTATGGGGCTTTAGCAAAGCATTTCTCTTCTAGGGCCTCAGTTTCCCCACCTTGAGGTTGAGGAGGTCAGGAGAGATGACCTCCAACGCTGGTCCCAGCTCCACATCACCAGGGCTGTGATGTGCAGGTGACAGGAGCAGTTCTGAATCCAACACCCTCCGTGGGCTTCCTGGCTGCCCCGTGGCCCACTCAGCCTCGGCCTTGACTGGGCCAGCTCAGCAATGCCCCCATCGGAGAGTGATCTCAGGCTCTCCATGCCCCTCTCTCCCTTCCTTCCTCTTGCCTCCTGGAGGGGAAGACAGAACTCAGAGCACCCCAGGTCCCACTCTGTGGGCAACACATGGGGTGCCCGCCCCACACGACCAAGTCAGCACTCTCCCTGTGAACGACCCCCAAGCTGGGCTTGGCCGGCTGCATTTCTCAGTCTGAAAGCTCTCCAGCCAAAGCCGTGGAACTGGTCCTATCCACGGGTGTGGAAACTGAGGCTCAGGGAGGCAAACTGGCCTACTCAAGGCCACACAGCTAGGAAGCAGCTACCGATGGACTTTGGACTTAGACCGGTTTCTTCGCTCTCAGCACCAGCTGCTGTAGCCTGGGGCCCCTTTAGCTGTGTTCCCTCAGGCGAATCACATCACCTCTCTGAACCTTAGTTTTCTCATTGGGTAAAGGGCGTAGAGGAATAGCACCTGCCTCCAGGGGCTATGGGAAGACTGAACAAGGTCACGCACGCCGTGCGCTGAGCCCCGAGGCCCGCGGAGAAGGTGCCCGCGCTAAGCAGCAGCGGTGCGCATGCGTCCCCCTGCCAGAACCCTCACGGGGCCTCTTCTTACTGTTATTCTGGTCCCGGCTGAAATATTGCCGGCTCAGGAGAATAAATTCCCCTGCTTTCAGGGCTCCCAGGGTGGCTGCTTTACTAACACCCATCAGACTGATAACGGATTTCATCCTCCCCGCCAGGCTGCGGACCTCCTGAGGGAGCGCACTCGGCGTGATCGCTGTGGCTCGGGGGCATCACAGGTGCTCAGTAAAATTCGGTTAGAGGGACAAATGGCTTGAAAGATCTGGCTTCTCCAAAGACACAGATGTAGTGAAAAGAAGGGCCATATGCACCCCAATGTTCATAGCAGCAATGTCCGCAATAGCCAAACTGTGGAAAGAGCCGAGATGCCCTTCAACAGATGAATGGATAAAGAAGATGTGGTCCATATATACAATGGAATATTACTCAGCCATCAGAAAGGATGAATACCCAACTTTTGCATCAACATGGATGGGACTGGAGGAGATTACGCTAAGTGAAATAAGTCAAGCAGAGAAAGTCAATTATATGGTTTCACTTATTTGTGGAACATAAGGAATATCATGGAGGACATTAGAAGAAGGAAGGGAAAAATGGGGAGGGGGGAATTGGAGGGAGAGATGAACCATGAGAGACTATGGATCTGAGAAACAAACAGGGTTTTAGAGGGGAGGGGGGAGGGGGGATTGGTTAGCCCGGTGATGGGTATTAAGGAGGGCACGTACTGCATGGAGCACTGGGTGTTATACGAAAACAATGGATCGTGGATCACTACATCAAAAACTAATGATGTATTGTATGGTGACTAACATAACATAATAAAATTAAAAACTACAAAAAAAAAAAAAAGAAAGATCTGGCTTCTGCGTTGGGAGACTATTTTAGCTGAAAAAACGCTTTTCTGTCACCATATTTGTGGGTAAATAGGAAGCAGCATTCACATCCCTGTTTGTCAAAGGAGCAAACAAAAGCCCAGAGAGGTGGGGTCATCGGCCCGGGTCACACAGCTGGTGAGGAGGAGAGTCAAGGCTTAGTTAGACCCAGGTTTGTCTGATTCCAGGGGCTGAGTTCCTCTGCAACATGCCATTAAGCCCACAGGGTATCAGAGCCTTTACCCACCCCACCCCCCCAAGTACCTGCCTCCTTCTTTCCTTTGCTCTCCTGAGGCAGGATACAGTGATGCAGGCCTACAACCCAGTGTCTGAGAACCTGCCGGGGGGGCTTGCCAAGCACCCAGACCTGGATGTCCCTTGGGAATAAAAGGGGGGGGGGGGCGGTCCAGGCAGCTGGGTCAGGAGTGCTTTTGGAAAAGCGCAATGATTCGTTAAGAGCTAAGAATTAGGGGCCAGATAGGCCTGGGTTCAAATCCCGGCCCAACCACTTACTAGCTGTAGGACCTCAGGCAAATTCCTTTACCTAGTACCAACTCCCAAAGTCAATAAAATCTGTTGGCTCTGCCAACCTGGAGCCTGACCATTTCTCATCCTCTCCATCAGTACCTCTCGGGTCCAAGTGGCCTTGCTCCAAGTCACGCCCTCCTGGATTCACACTACAAACTCTCGCTTATCTCCCTGCCTCGTCTTAACACGATCAGAAGGATCTTGTTAAAGGGCAAGTCAACAGAACAACCAGACAGAAGATCAATAAGGAAATGGAAAACCTGAACAACATTATAGACTAAGTGGACCTAAGAGACATACAGTACCCTCGACCCAACAAGAGCAGAAAACACACTTTTCTCAAGTGCACATACAGGATATGGCATATTACAGATAGGGCACAAAACAAGTCTTAACAAATCTTCAAAGACTGAAATCATACTAGGTATCTTTTCTGATCACAATGGCATGAAACTAGAAACCAACCCTGTGAGTGGAAATTAAGCCACACACTCTTCAACAACCAATGGGTCAAAGAAGAATTCACAAGAGAAATTTGCAAATATCATGAGACAAATGGAAATGAACACGCAACATACCAAAATCCATGAGATGCAAAGAAAGCAGTGATAGGAGGGAAATTTATAGGGGGAAGTGCTTATGTTAAAAGACTGGGAAAGATCTGAAATCAACAATCTATCCTTACACCTTGAGGAACTATAAAAGAACAAACTAACCCCAAAGCTAGAAAAGGAGCAGAGATAACAAAATAGAAAGCAGAAATACGATGGGAAATTTTAACAAAATCAAGAGTGGATTCTCCAAAAAGATCAGCAGAACTGACAAACCTTTAAGCCAGATTAACTAAGAAAAAAAGAGAGAAGACTCAAATAACTAAATCTGAATTAACACCAATCCTCCTCAAACTCTTCCAAAAACAAAACATTGAAGAAGAGGAAATACTTTCATTGTATGAGGCCAACATTACCTTGAAACCAAAGCCAGGCAAAAACTACAGACCAATGTCTCCCATGAATATTGATGTCAAAATCCACAACAAAATACTAGCAAACAGAATTTGGTGGTATCTAGAAAGGTCAGCACACCATGACCAAGGGAGGATTTACAGCTAAAATGCAGGGATGGTTCAAGACACAAAAGCCAACAGATGTAATATACCACATTAACATAACAAAGAGAAAAAAATACAAGAGCATCTCGCTTGATGCAGAAAAAGAATCTGACACCATTCAACACCCTTTCCTCAGAAAACACTCACTAAACTAAGAATAGCCAGAAACTACCTCACCATAATAGAGCTACCGCCCCATGCAAGGGTGGGAGGCTGAAAGCTTTCCCTGCAAAGTCAAGAACAAGAAAGATAAACATTGTATTTACAATGTTTATCTTGTATTTCACATAGCACTGGGAGTTCTAGCCAGATGAATTAGGGCAAGAAAAAAAAATCAAAGCTATGCAAATCAGAGAGAAAGAAGTAAAATGATCTCCGTTGGCAGACAATATGACCTTATGCACAGAAAACCCCAAAGACTCCACAAGAAGACTGTTGGTGCTTGTAAATACACTTAGCAAAGTTGCAGGATACAAAATCAACATGTGAAAATAAGCCATATTTCTATTTTTTTAATTTACTTTTTATTTTTTTTTAAGATTTTATTTATTCATTTGAGACAGAGAGAGAGAGAGAGAGCATGAGCAGGGGAGAGGCAGAAGCAGGCTCCCAGCTGAGCCAGGAGCCAGACGTGGGGCTCGATCCCAGGACCCTGGGATCATGACCTGAGCCGAAGGCAGACGCTTAACCATCTGAGCCACCCAGGCGCCCAATAAGCCGTATTTCTAAACACTGACAAGGAACAATCCAAAAAAGAATATCAATGTTCCATTTACAATAGCGCCAAAAAGAATAAAATACTTAGGAATAAACTTAACCAAGGTGGTGAAAGACCTGGGTGTTGAAAGCTCTAGTAGACCTGCTGAGAGAACTTTGTAAAGAGGCAACTAAATGGAAAGGCAAACGTGTTCAGAGATCGAAAGACTCAATATTGTTGTCAATAAAACCCAAAGCAATCTACAGATGTAATGTAATCCCCATGCCAAAATCCCAATGGCATTTTGTTGCCCTTATTGTTGTTTCTGGGAGGTTTTTTTTTTTTTTTCCAGAAAACAGGAAAATCTATCCTAAAATTCATATGGAATCTCATGGGACCATGAAAAGGCAAAGTGATCTTGAAAAGGAAGAACCAAGTTAGAAATCTCACACTTCCTGACTTCAAACCTTATTAGAAAACTATGGCAATCAAAACAGTGAGATACGAGCATAAAGACAAGTGGAAAAGAATAGAGAGCCCACAAATAAACCCTCACGTCTATCAGTATATGTGAAATGATCCTGACATGGGTCCCAAGACCATTCAATGGGGGAAAGGACAGTCCTTCCCACAAATGCTCTTGGGAAAACTGGATCTCCACAGGCAAAAGAATGAAGTGAGACCCTTACCTATTCCACACACAAAAATCAACTCAAAATGGATCAAAGACCTAAACAGAACAGCGAAAACCACAGGACTCCTCAAAGGAAACATAGCAGAGAAACGTCATGACGCTGGGTTTGGCAATGATTTCTTGGCTGTGACACCAAAAGCATAGGAGGCAAAAGTCACATGAAATAAACTGAGCTACATCGAAGTAAAAAACTTCTGGACATCAAAGGACACAATAAGCAGAGTGAGAAAGGCAAGCCAGGCAATGGGAGAAAATATTTGCAAATTGTGTACCTGATAAGGAGCTAATGTCTAGATAGATGATGAATTCTTTTTTTTAATTCTTTTTTTTTTTTAAAGATTTTATTTATTTATTTGAGACAGAGAGAATGAGAGACAGAGAGCACGAGAGGGAGGAGGGTCAGAGGGAGAAGCAGACTCCCCGCCGGGCAGGGAGCCCGGTGCGGGACTCAATCCAGGGACTCCAGGATCATGACCTGAGCCGAAGGCAGTCACTTAACCAACTGAGCCACCCAGGCGCCCCTAGATGATGAATTCTTAACAACAACAAAAAACAACCAGATTCCAAAATGGGCAAAGGACCTTAACAGACATTCTTTCAGAGAAGATCTACAGATGGCCAACCAGCACACGAGAGGATGCTCGACATCACTCATCATCAGGGAAGTGCAAATCAAAACTGCCATGAGATACCACCTCACACCCGTTGAGAAGGGCATCCAAAAACAGAAAATAAGAGGTGTGGGTGGGAATGCAGAGAAACCAGAACCCTGTGCATTGCTAGGGGAATGTAAAATCGGGCAGCTCCTAAGGAAAACAGTACGGCAGTTGCTGAAAAAATTAAACAGAACAGTACCATAGGATCCAGCAATTCTGCTTCTGGGTACACACCCCAAAGAACTGAAAGCAGAGTATCTGAAAGAGATTTCAACACCTGTGTTCATGGCAGCATAATCCACAATGGCCAAAGGTCGAAACAACCCAATTGGCCATCGCTGGATGAATGGCTAAACAAGATGGAGCGGGCACGTTCAAGGGAATGTAATTCAGTCTTATAAAGGAAGGACATTCAGACACCTGCTCCAACATGGATGAACCTTGAGCACATCATGCTAAGTGAAATAAGCCAGCCACAAAGGGACACAGTCTTACAGGAGGTGCCTGGAGTAGTCAAGCGCACGGAGACAGAGAGAAGAATGGTGCTTGCCAGGGGCTGGGAGGAGAGCGTGGGGGCATTCTTGCTTAATGGAATTATTGTTTAATGGGTATAGAGTTGTAGTTTTGTAAGATGGAGAGAGACTGACTACACAACAATGTGAATTATTTAACACCACCGAACTTAAAAATAAGGAAGAAGGTAAATTTTTACCACAGTTTTTAGAAGTGTGGATATTATGTGTTAATACAGTGTAAATAAATGAATATATATTTTTTAAAGGTAAGTTAGACCACATCCCTCCTCTGCTCAGAACCCCGCAGGGCTCACATCTCACTCAGAATGACAGCCCCAGTCCTCACGATGGGCCCCAAGGCTCTGCACGACCTGGACCCACCACCGACCTCCCGGCCTCCTCCTTAGTTGTCCCCATCCCTCAGTCCACACACTGCTTCTCCTTGGGGTCTGCCCAACTCGGCGGGCACAGGCCCATCTCATGGCCCTCTGCACGTGCTGTTTCGTTTGCTGGAACACTCTCTCCCCAGAAATCAACATGGTTTAACTCTGTGCTCAAATGCCACCTCCCCTGATCATGCTATTTACAACTGTCAACCTCCCCCCAACCAACACTCAGAGTACCTGTTTTCTGCTTATTTCTCTCCATAGCGCTTCTCGCCTCTAACCTACTATGAGGGGTGCTTATCTTGTCCTGGGCATCTCCAATTTCATGGGCTTCTATAATCTACGAGGTCAGGAATTCCACGTATGTCCATCACTGCCCTATTCTCAAGACCTGAAGAATGCCCAGCATATAGTAGGCACTCAGTATCTGGGGGATGAATGTGTACCTCCCATGGCGACATTTACACGAGGCGGGAGAGAGCGCTCAGCATAGTGCCTGATACATATAGTCTGTGTTCCATAAACAGTAGCATTTAATGATGATGATGCAGACATCCTGCTGCCCAAACAAGTCACACCTGGTCCTTGCACCCCGCACCCCGCTCCTCTGCTCACCCAACACATTTATGCACGTAAAACCAGGTTAAAAAGAAAGAAAATCAATCTTGCAGAGGGAAACTGCTACCAAAGGCAGCCTGCGGGGCTGCAGGGGGTGTGGAAAGAAGGGGCTTTGCCTTCAAGATGAGGAGGTGGAGGAGGTTATAAGCAGGTGGAATGCAGAGAATGAGAACTAGTAAGTCCCAAGAGGGTCACAGTTTGTCAAGTGCTCTCCTGCCTGCCTTGTCTCACTGGATCATCCCAACAATTCAGGGTAATTGTCTGCCCATGTACAGAGGGAGAAACAGAGACTCTGGGGAGGAGGACTGAGTGTTTATGTTCCCCCCAGAATTCCTATGTTGAAACCCTAATCCCCAGCGTGATGGTATTGGGGGGGGCGGCTGTGGGAGGTGATGGGGGTCATGAACAGGAGTAGTACCCATATGAAAGAGACCCCAGAGAGCTCCCTTCCCTCTTATGCCAAGTGAGGACACAGAAAAGACAGCCGTCTATGTACCGGGAAGCGGTTTCTCAGCAGACACCAAACTACCAGCACCTTGATCTTGGGACTTCCCAGCGTCCAGAACCGTGAGAAAAAAATGTTTGTTGTTTAAGCCACCCGCTCTATGGTATTTTTGTTACAGCAGCCCAAATGGACTAAGACACTTCTCCAAGTCGGCACAAGAAGGAAGTTCCAGGGGCACACCCGGCACCCAGAACTACAGACCCCAAAGCACAAGAGCAGGGCCCTGCAAACTTCTGTAGAGATCTACAGGGTAAGCATTTGTGGCCTTGCTGGCCACCTGGTCTCTGTCTCAACTATCCACCTTCACCCTTGTACCTTGGGAGCAACCATATGCAAATGAATGAGTGTGGCTGTGTTCCAATAAAACTTTATTTACAAAAAGAAGTGGAGAGCCGGTTTTGTCCTTTGGGCAAGAGTTTGCTGACAGTGAAATAATAAAAAATATGTTATCTACTGGTCTCGGCCTCCAGTTTCTGGCACAGAGCTTGTAAAACCCTGGTAATTTCCTAAGTGATAATAGCACTAGGAGCATCTTCTGGTCTGATATTTGACCTCCGACCCCAGTTCCTGACACCAAACGAACCGGCTAAATCCCTTGGCATTTCCTCGGTGATAGGAATGTCTTCTGCTCTAATGAGGCGATGCTGGGTGGGCTCCTGGATTGCTTCAGGATGGGGACTGGTCACCAAAAAGACCAAGCCATGATGAGAAGCTTGGAACCTTTAGCCCCATCCCTCATTCTCCGGGAAGGATAGTTAACTGAGTTAACTATCGATCACGTCTGTGTCATGAAGCCTCCATAAAAGTCCCCAAAGTGCGGGGTTTGGTCTCAGATACAAGTCTCAGATACAAATCTGAGACTTGTATCTGAAGTGGGGGAGCAGGCTTGCAGGACTGGGCCCCGAACCTGCGGGATCTGAGAATGACTCCAGGTAGCTAGCATCAGTTCAATGAGGCCACGCAGCGGGGGCCGGAGACCTGCCCGACGTGTAGCAAACCCACTCCCTTCTGGGTCCGCAGTACCATGCAGTAAGAGTGTGAGATAAAGGAGGAATGCACGGAGTGTGTTGTCCCAACTCACCGATCCCGCATGAGAATGTCTGACAGCATCGGGCTGGCCCAGGCTGCCTGCCCTAGCATCACAGTGGGGACAGCTCTGGGGTGAGCGCTAACGCGGCTGACCACCCCACACCCAGGGCCGGCCCCAGCTCTTCCCAGGGGCCAGCCCTCTCTCAAGCAGTTTGCAGCCCTCCTGCCAATGTCCCCCGGCTCCTCAGAAGTGGCCATCTGCCTGTTGCCTGCCACAGCCACTCTGACGCAAGGGCCCAGCCACCTGTCCGTGTCCTCCCCCGTGGCAAACGCAGAGACTGTCAGGCCCCATCTGCTCCATCCACACAAGGAAGCCAGGATGGAAAATCCCTCAGCTTCACTAAAGTTCTGGTTGTGCTACCAACTAGAAGGCACCCTCAGGCTGGCACTGTCCCTCGGGGCCTCAGTTTACCCCTCTGGGCTCAAAGACCCGCCCAGGTCCCACTTTCCAGGATGCCTTCACCTCCTTTGGGTCACGCCTCCTCTACCCACGTTTCAGATCCCACAGACTGTCATCTCCTCCACTGCTATGGGCTGAGCTGTGCCCCTGCCCCCGACTCATATGCTGAAATCGTAACCCCTAGTACCTTAGCATGTGATTCACCTTTTGATGACAAGATCTTTACAGCAGTAATTACGTTAAAATGAAGTCATTAGGGTGGGCCGTCATCTGGTACCACTGGTGTCCTTGTAAGAGGAAATCTAAGCACAGAGCGCTCCAGAGGGAAGACCACATGAAGATTCCCCCGTACAGGCAGAAAAGGGCCATCCACAAGGAACACCCAGAACAGAGCCTTCCCTCGTGGACTTCCGAAGGAGCCAAACCTGCCGACACTATGACCTTCAACTTCCAGCCTCCAGAACTGTGAGCAATCAAATTTCTGTTGTCCAAGCACCCCGGGGTGTGGTACCTCGTTCTGGCCACCAGGAGTGACTGCCAGACCCACCATCAGTACCCTCACCATCACTCTCCTCATCCTCCTCCCTCTGACTGAGCACTTCTGTGCCAGAGAATGAACGAATGAGTGAATGAATTCTAGGCTTACTGGTATTATTAACTCACTGTACCCTCTCCACAGCCCTGTGAGGGTTGGTTCTACTTTTATGAGAACGAAGATCAGAGAGACTAAGTAATCAGCCCAAGGTCACACGGTGAACGGGAGGCAGAAGCAGAATCTAAACCCAGGCTCTTGATGCTACCCTAGGAGCTTCAGCCAACAGCTCGTCTCTGAAAATAATACTAAAGCTCTAACTTACTCTGTGCACAGCACTTAGCATAGTGCTATGCTAAGCATACATGGTGTTATGGACCAGATGCTTGTGTCCCCACAAGTCACATGCTGAAGCCCTACCCCCCACTCCTGGTGTGATGGTATTTGGAGGTGGGGCCTCTGGGGGGTAATTAGGGTTACATGAGGTCATGAAGGTGAGGCCCTCAGGATGGGACTGGTGTCCTTAAAAGAAGAGGAAGAAATCAGAGCACAGTGAAAAAAAAGTGGTGGTCTACAAGCCAGGAAGAGAGCCCTCGCTGGGAACCCAATCGGCGAGCACCCTGACCTAGGACTTCTCAGCCTCCAAACTGCAAGAAATAAATGTCTGCTTAGGCCACTCCATCTGTGATCTTCTGCTACAGCAGTCTGACCGGAGACTCATGGCAAGCCCCACGTAATCCCCACAACACAGTTCCCAGGTGGCCCCTATCACCCACTTTACAGACAAAGAAATTGTGAACTTAGAGGTATCCGTTAGTACCTAGCCAAGGTCATCAGAAAAATCCAAGGTCACCGTGCTGAGGTTTATATGCTGGTCAATCTGACTCCAAGGGGAGCCTCTACCCACCATACTTTGCCCCAGAAACAGGGGTCAGATGCACTCACTGGGGTTGCCAGTCTCAGTGACATGACAGAAGAAACAATCCCTTCCCTTTCCTCTCCCTCTCTCCAGAAGGCCTGGGGGACCCCTAACCACTGCATGTGGTGGGTAACTACACTAATGCAATTATTCCGCATCTCAGCACAAGCAAGGATGGAGTCTGGGGGGCTTCTGTCTCTCTGTGTCGCAGGATGGCCTGGCCCAGCAAAACAAAGATTTGGAAGCCAGTTGTTGGCAAAACACACAGGCAGGGGTCTTCATTGGGGGTTCTGTGTGCTTGAGAGATAGCGAGAGGGTTTTTCGGTTTGGGGCACAGGGGCCACAGGACTCAGGGATAGGGAAAGGAGACCTCTGGTCCCTCCCTGGCTCCTCAGACAGGTCCTGATGATGTGGGAGGTGCCACACTGTGCCCCACAGACCCCTTCGGGACTGAAGGCTGCTAGGAGGGCTGCCGGAGAACCCTTGGCTACCAGTCCCTTAGGGGACAGGGGATCACTTCAGCCACTGGGAGGGCCTCCCCCAAGGCCTCACTGTTTCCCAGGGTGGCCCCCACCTAGTGGCTGGAACATGTGGGCTGTAAAGATCTGGCCTCCTCACCCCAGCTGGGGACAGCTTTAAAGGGCCATCCCGGATCCCTGTGGGGGTCCCCGTGGGGCTTCCATGGAAGCCCCGTGGCCCATCTTCTCCCTTGGCTCCCTCCTGCTTGCCTCACTTTGCTTCCCTGGGTGTTCATCCCAAAGGCACACCCTAACAAGCCTGCGTGCTGACCTCCATCTCAACAGTGGCCTCCGCTCGGGGACCGCCAAGCTACAGCATGGAGGCATCTGGCAACAGTCAACAGGGACAAGCTGCAAATAGTTCACATGCCAGTGAACTCAGTGCCAGTGAACTCAGTTCGGCAGGAGGCAAGAGGCCCCCATACCCTGAGCACACAGAGCAGTAGGGATGGAGCCGGGCAGTCCTGTCCTGGAAGACCTTTCACTCCAGTGAGGCAAAGGAGGGACCAACTAAGACAGGCGCGGGGCAAGTGTGATGTGGCCAAGCAGAGCTGCTGACAGAGGGCCCAGCAGCACCAGCCCCAGGTGGGAACTGGCTAGAGATACAGATGCTCGGCCTCGGACCCGTGGAATCAGCTACTCCAGCCTGTTTACCAAGCTCTCCAAGGGATTCTCATGCATGCTCAGATGGCAGCAGGGGATTTGAGGGGAGGACAGAAAACAAAGAGCTGTCCCAAAATCCTTAGGAGGAGACTGAGCAGTCACGGCTTCTGTCCCTCCCGGGACCTTCCCCACACAGCTAGTCCCTCTGGCCACCTCTCCCTGCCCCCATGTCAGACTAGGGGAGCTAACAGTTACTGGTTCCCCACTATTACAACCACGGGGTGCTGCATCCTTCCCCCCCACCCTGCCTTGGTCAACAGCGCCTTTATTAAATTCACCTTTCTCTACTCAGTTTGGGAGAATCATCTGTTTCCTATTGTTACCCAGACTGTACATGCACAGTCTCGAGTCCAAACCCTGCTGAGTGGAGGAGGTTGTCTGCTTATCGCTGTGGACCCTGAAACTCAGAAAGCGTCATCCCCAGGGAAGGCTGGCTCCGGGCCTCTCGTCCTGGGGATGGATCTGGGGGCAGGGTGGGTGGCGGAGGGGGGAAGGCAGCACCAGTGGGTAGTCAGCCTAGGGAGGGGCTCCGACAAGTGAGGTGCCTCCCCACTTCCGCTGGCTCCCAGCTGTGGGCTAGAACCTGCCCCCAGAAGTTAATAAAAGGCTGACAGCCTGAGGCCAGAAGAGGAAATTAAAAAGGCAGTGGGGTGGAAGCCTCCCCGGAAGGTCGCTGAGAGCCTTACAGCAGAGGAAGAGGCTGTGCCCACGCCTGCGAGGTGGGGGGGGGGGGCCATCCTGGGGGTTTGGCCTGACCTGTGGGCACGTGGTAGAGGGCCACAGAAGGCCTCCGAAATTCAGCTCAACCACCTTCTGCCTCTCGGGCTCCCAGGCACGGGCTTGGACTTGGTCCACTGTGGAGGCTGACAGATTTGAGGGACCTCGGGGTGGTCTGGGGATGGTGGCGGTGGCACCGTGGTCCCCTGGCTCCCTGCAGCAGCCTCTGTGAGTTCTCTAAGCTTCGCCCTGGAAGCATGCCCGATTCACACAGCACAGTGGCTGTGGTTGGTGGGACTCTGGGGCCACACAGACCTGCGTCTGCATCCCTACTCGGCCCCTCATGTCCAGGGGTGAGGATTAAATGGGCCATTATCTGCAAAGGGCAGGCCTGGCTAGCACATAGTAGGAGTTTTATGATGTTGAAGCTTGCTGCTCATTTTTTTTTATTTTTTTTATTTGACAGAGAGATAGAGAGAGAGCACAAGTAGGCAGAGAGGCAGGCAGAGGGAGAGGGAGAAGCAGACTCTCCACCGAGCAGGGAGCCCGACGTGGGGCTCGATCCCAGGACCCTGGGATCATGACCTGAGCCAAAGGCAGACGCTTAACCGACTGAGCCACCCAGGTGCCCCGCTCATTTTTTTTTTTTGAGCACTCACTGTGTTCCTGGGACTGTTTACAGCGTGATAACCCAAATGAAGTAGGTAACCGAATTATTCCCATTTCACAGGTGGGGAAACTGAGGCAGAGAGCTATTAGATAACCCACTCAAGGTCATGCAGAGGAGGCAGGATCAGACCCAGGGCCTTTATTCTAACAAATACTTTGCCTCATAGCAGAAGCTGGAGGCCATTTTGAACAAAATGATTCTGTTACCGCACAGCTTAGAGTGAGAGAGTATGTTTACTGAGCACCTACTATGTGCCAGGTACTTTGTATAGAATACCTTATTTAATCTTCACAGGAACATCATTATCCCCATTTTAAAGATGGATAAACTGAGGCTCACAGAGTTTATGCAATTTGCCCTAAGGTTACAAAACCAAGAAAGGGCAAAGCCAGGACTTGAACTTAGGTCTGACGGTCAGCAATGCCTCCAGCCCTGCCCAGGAATGGGTCAGACCCTCTGAAATCCCAAGGTGCTGAGAAACCTATGAGAAGGGTTTCCTCAGTCTCGCCCAACGTGGGGACCAAAAAAGCACTGAACTGGGAGTCAGGAGACCCGGGCCACCTGGACTTGACTCTGCCAACCACATCCTGTGGGGGCCTTTTAGGGGAAGGGGAGACCTCAAAGGTCAAAGTGGGCAGGAAGCTTTCATCCCTGTCCAGCATCCATGCTAAGGAGTCCTCCAACATCTGCTTGCACTCCTCCAATGATGGGGAGCTCACTTCTTTTGAAACCAGCTTATTAGCTCTAACAACAGGATGTTAGGAGACAGCTGAGAGGCTAAGAGCCAGAATGTGGAGTCACTGACCTGGTGTCGAATCCTTGACCACTCATGAGTCTGGACAAGTTTCTCCGCCTGTGAAATGGGGTGGATGATAGTAGTGCACCCATCTCATTGGGTAATGGGGCCTTGAATGAGCCTGTGGAGACAGCGCCTGGCACACAGTAGGGATTCTATGAATAGGAGCCAGTCTTAGATGACAGCGACTGCCTGGTTCATGGTCCCGGCCCACAGCGGGTATTCGTGAGTGTGAGTTAGGTGAATGTGCAATTGCTAAGGGGCCCTTCGGTGTTAGGCACTTACCCCAGCTTCCCATCCACGGGTTATTCAGGACCCAGCTGGCTTCTGGGGCAGTGGCCTGGCCCCACCCCTCCACGTGGGACCTCTGAGCATCAGCCCCCGCCCACCTCTGCCCCACCCTGCAACCATTCGGAAACCAGCCCCGCCCTCCCACCCTCCACCTGCAAATATTTAAATAGTACATAGGAGGAGTAATCTCCAGAGGCAGTCAGGCAGGGAAATCCGGGCCACTGCGCAAAGCTGGAAGAGGGGGCTCCTGGGGCTCCCTGACCTGCCTTGTCTTCCCCCCTCCTCATTCCTGCCACGGGTCCACCCATACCCAGGTTCTCTCATGTTGCCCACCTGGAACCCTGCCTGGTTCCTGATCAACTCATTATTCCCCGCTGCCTCTCCTCGCAGTGCTGTGCTCACCCCTTCTATGCTCGGAGAGGAACAGTCCAGCCCAGTGTGCAGGGCTGTCCTAAGGATTATGGAAAATATTGGCAGAGGGCCCCCACCAGGACCAGACACACAACTGGCACCATAGAAAGGGAGGCGCCCTAGTGAAGTCGGTAAAAACATGAGCTCAGGTGTCACCAGGCCCAGGTCAAATCCCAATTCTGCCATGAGCTGGGCGACCTGAGGCCTCAGTTTCTTCATCTGTGCAATGGAGATGGATACTCACCCCACCTGTCAGGGCTGCTATGTGCAGATTTCATGAACAAGCCATGCACAGCCCTCAGAATGGGGGCCAGGGCTCGGGACCACCACCCTGTGTAAGAGAGAGCTTCATGCATGTCACCCGCCACCCCCTTCTGCCATTGTACACTTTTGCTTACAATTTATTATGGCCTGACTTTCACTATAGATCTGTGGGCTTATCTGTTTAGTGTCCATCTCTAGGACGGTGCCGGGTAAACAGTAGGTGCTCAATATATGTTGGGTGATCACTCTGAATATTTTTGCAACACTAACGCCAGCAGCAAGGGCTTATCAAATTTGGTTCCAGGCAGTGTCTTTAAGTCCCTCTGACACCTATTCTCATCAGCTATGTGTTCAAGGCTGGGGTAGGCAAACACTTTCCGTAAAGGGTCAGAGAGCAAACACATCAGGTTTTAGAGTAGGACTGCCAGATAAAATACGGGCTGCCCAGTGAAATCTAAACGTCAAATACGTAAGGAATTTCTTTTAGGGTAAGGATATACCAGATATTGCATATAGACCAAACCCGTCCTAAAAGATGATTTGTTGTTTTTCTGAAATTCACATTTAAGCGGGCAACCTGAATTTTTATTTGCTAAATCTGTCAAACCGATTTGCAGGTCACATACAGTCTATGTCTCATCGTCTCTTGTTTTCACAACCCTTTTGGGGATGTCAAAGCCGTTCTTAGCTTAAGGGCGGTGCACGCACAGGCTGGATTTGGCCCACGGGGACCCCCTGGTATAAAGCACCCAGCACTGTGTCTGTAGCGCACCTCAGGCCACAATGAAAACCAGCCGGGTTGCTACCTGCTTGTCTCCAAGGCCCACTGCCTCGGTCCTGACTCGGAGCACACGGCACCCCAGCTGGGGTCTCAGGTGGCTGGCACCTGGATGTGCAGGTGGGTGAGTAATGCTGAGCCCGCAGCAGCTGACGAGATGGAGGCCCCCGGACCCTCAGTCTGCAAGAAACTCACAGTGGAAAGGTCAGTTAATTTAGGATGTCTGGAGGGCCTTTAGGGTGGCTTTACAAAATAGCTCTCAGCCTTTGGGCAAAGTGAGGAGGAGAGGGCAGTGAGCAGAGGGCCGGCTCTGCCTCCCATGTAGGCACCCCGGACGCTGAGGACAAGATGCAGATGCCCTAGCAGGCCAGGGTCTCCAGCCCTGCCTCGGACCGCGGACCCTAAGACGCAGCTCCCCCAAGGCAGTGTCGTGGGCTCTTCTGTGCCTCTGCTCACACTTGCCTTCTGCCAGGTGCCCCTCCCTGCATGCTCCAGCTCGCTAAGTGCAACTCAGGTTTCAGCCTGCTAATGTCACCTCCTCCTCCTGGGAGCCTTCCTGGACTCTCCATACCCAAGCAGGGATAAATGTACATCTTCCATGTTCTGCTAACACCTGCCTTCCCACCACTTGTCACAGGAGCCAAAACTGTCCCTGATTCACTCAACGTTTATGGAGAACCTTCTATGAGTTTGGTACAAGGTGACAAGCAGATAGAATCCATGTCCTCCTGGAGGTGACAGTCTTATCGAGATAGACATTGAACCAAATCCAACAAATGGGGACATTGCAACAAAAAGTGAGGCCAGTTCCCTGCAGCAAAAGAATCTGGTTCTATGAGAATAAATAACAAAGAAACTTGACCTGGTGAGGCAGGTCAAGAGGTCAGGGAGGGCTTCCTGGAGGAGGCGATGCTCAAGATCTAATGTACAGATAACTGAACTCCCTGGTCCATGGTTTCTCCAGCTCTAAAGCAGAGGGAAAAAAGCTGTCCCTTGCAACTGCCCCCGCAGAGCCACCTTGGAGTTCAAAGGAAGGGACAGATGTAAGGACAATGTGGCAGGGAAAAGCACTACATGGAAATCGCTGGTGGCTTTGTATTTTTTAATTTGTTATAGGTGGGGCGCACAGGAGGTGAGCTGGGCGGGGCTGGAACAGGGCTGCAAGCTGTGACTGTTTCCACCCTGTGGCCCTGCCTTCCTTTCCTGCCAAATCCCGTCCCTTCCCCCTTCCCGCACCTAAATCCATGGGTCACACATGCCATTCCTTCCGTGTGACTCACCATTCCCGCCCCCTCCCCCCGCCCGCCTTTGCTTTGTGCAGGCCCCTCCACCTGATATCCCCACCCACTCCTCCCTCCATCTCCAGCTCTGGAGAAACCACCCCATCCTCCGGGACTCACTGAGGTGCCCTTCTCCTCACTCCCTCCCGAGAGCCCCCCCAAAGTTGATGTGACTCCCCCCACTTCTAAGCTCCTATGGTCAGCTATGAGCACTGGGCTCTCCAGTCAAACTTCCAGAATTCACACCCCAGATCTTGCACACATGATCTTGGGCAAGTCATGTCCGTTCTCTGAACCTCGGGCATTCCCATCAGTAAAATGGGTCTCAGTTATTTGCCTCACAGTCATAAGATAATACATCGAAAGCATTTAACACGGTGGCAGCTGCATAGTAAGTGCTTCATATGTTGACAAGGTGTTCACTGCGCCTGGCACCGTGCTTGGGGGGCGTTATTTCATTTAATCCTCAGCGTAATTAGGTGAGATGGATATGAGGACTCCATTCTACAAATGAGGAACCTGAGTCTTGGTGAGGTTAAATACTTGCCCAAGAGCACATGGCTTTTGAATGGCAGAGTGGGTACTCGAACCCATGACTAATTGCCCTCACACTGAGCCAGGCACACAGTAGGTTCATTTATTCATTCAACACCGACTGGTGCATCCCACAAGCTGCGTGGGTGCTTCGCATCCATGCACCCAAAGATTCATAACAAGCATGCAGTGTAGATGTCACTGCTATTATTCGATCTTCCCAATGAGGCAGCTGACCTAGGAGGGATGGAGACCACCTGGCCTGTGAAGAGGCTGGGATCTGAACCAAGGTCTCCTGCTCTGGAGTCCCAGGTGGCCAATGCACCTGCTCCCTCAGCCCAGTGCAGCCAAGTGTCACGGTCATGGCCAACTCCCAGTCCTGCAGCACCAGCTGGCTCCACCTCTGCCCCACCATGACCCTTCACCCCTGACCTCCCCCAGGTGTGCCCGGCGCCTCACAGCTCCCTCTCCCCGCTGCACATCAGCTTCCAAAGGAGAATCGTGGTCACAAAAGGAAAACGTCCAAATTGAAATGCTTATTACTGAATGAAAGAAGCTAATCTGAAAAGGCTACATGCTGTACAATTCTAACTGCAGGACGTTCTGGAAAGAGCAACACTAGGGAGACTGTGAAAAGATCAGTGGGTTGCCAGGGGTTGGAGGGAGGGAGGGATGAACAGGCAGAGCGCAGAGGATTTTTAGGGCAGATAAAGAGATGTACAGGAAATCTCTGTACTTTCTGCTCAATTTTCACTGTGAACCTAAAACTGTTGTAAAAAATAAAGTCTATTAAAAAAAAGAAGAAGAGGGGCACCTGTGTGGCTCAGTCGGTTAAGCATCTGCCTTCAGCTCAGGTCATGATCTCAGAGTCCTGGGATGGAGCCCCGCATCGGGCTCCCTGCTCTGCGGGAAGCCTGCTTCTCCCTCTCCCACTCCCCCTGCTTGTGTTTCCTCTCTCGCTGTGTCTCTGTCAAATAAATAAAATCTTCAAAAAAAAAAAAAAAAGAAGAAGAAGAAGAAGAAAGGAAAAAGGAAATATTCTTTCTGTGCTCGGGGGCTATCGTAGGATGTCAGCAAGGATCCCAGTGCTCCAGCACACAGGGGAAGGGCCTCCTTCCAGATGGGGTCCTCCATGCCCTCCGCCCACCGTGGCCTGCACTGGGCTGGGGCCTTCTCAGAGAAGGGGTCTGCAGGGGTCTGGTCAGTAGGAGCTCAGTGGCCACTGGTGAATGGATCAAAGCTTCCTCTCCTGGACTCTCTCTCTCCCTCTCTCTCTCTCATACACAGTTCCAGAACAGACCTGTCCCACCCCCCCACCCACACACTTCCACCCTGCCCTCCACATGCACGCAGATGGATAATGAAAACAAAGACCCAGGACGGTCCTTCTGCAGCCCCATCTGTGCGGCGGGAGAGACCTGGGGGGGGGTGTGGGGCGGAGCACATAAGTGATGACACCATGGGCATGTGGATCTTCAGAGTGCTAGAAAAGTCCTCCCCCTCGCACCTCCCTCTTGACCTGCCCTAAACGCGGCTGTGGGCCTTGCTAAAGCCTCTCTCTCACTGGGCTAGGCTGGCCCCAGTTAATCGTTTACTGGGATGCTATAAATAGGTGCCACGCATCGTTCCCTCACGGCATAGGGACTGGCCAACCTGCTCTGACCTGGAAGCAGGGCATTCTGGGCACTGAGGATGGGCTTCCCACACACAGGCTTCTCATCGCTGCCCTGCACGGTGTTCAGACACCCCTTGACAAGTGGGCCCCCCACCTCCCCCCGCCGTGCCTGGTTCTGGGGCGTTCACCTGGGGGCATCTTGGCAAAAAAGGTCCTTCCAGCCACACTCCGTCCTGCACACAGCCACTCAGGGAGATGATGCGGCTGTGAAGACAATCAGCCCCCTGCCGCCCCTCCATTCCGTGTCTCACATGCCCAGCCCACACCCTGGAGACGGGCCAGCGCTCTCCTGGGGGCTCTGCCTGCCGCGGCGGGGTGGCGGGGGGCAGTTCCCCCGGCAACGCCCCCACTACCACAGCCCCATGGGCCTCGTGCATAAGGAAGGCACGCACAGACTCTGCAGCAGCCTCCATGCTCTTTGGGGGTCTGAGCAGCTGCAGGAAAGAAGAACTGGAATATTCCCAGACGGCTGCTTCAAACACGCACGGGGCGCAACCAGCAAACAGACTAACTGCCTCTAGCCTAGGTCAGGAAGAAGAGCCACCCAGGACTGCATGCACGGGCTGGGTTAGGACCCTGGCTCCGCCCCCTCACCAGCTGTGTGACCTTGGGCAAGTCACTTCACTTCCTCCATGCTTCCACGTACTCACCTGTAAAATGAGATAATAAACAGGACCTACCCTTCTGCGGTGTTTTAAGGATTAACTATGTTAATGCATGTAAAGCACTTATTAGCACAATGTCTAGGGCACAACAGAACTTTCCGGAAATGCTCTATGCCTGTGTTGTCCGAAGCGGGATCTCTAGCCACATGTGGCCATTGGGCACTTGAAACTCAGCTAATGCGACTGAGCAACAGGATTTTTTATTTAATTGAGTTTTATACTTAATTTAAATGTAAACAGGCACGTGACCAGTGACTCCCATTGGACGGCACAGGCCTGGAACACACAGTAGGTGCCCAATAAATGCTAATTATGATTATTATTAGGGGTGGTTGTCATTGCAGGGCTCACCGGGTTAGAAATTAGGGAGCATTCCACTTCTGAGCAAGCCAAGGTCGGGTAAACTGTATTCATCTTCAAATCCCAGCATCTTGCAGGGCGGTTCTGAACCGTATTTGGGTTTTGGGATTGTGGACCCCTTAGAGGCACTGAGGATACAGTCTCCTACAGCAAGTACAGAGTGTCTGCACAACTTCAGGGTTGTGCACGCTGCTAGAGTAGAATCTCTGATCTGGCGGACACCTAGCACCCAGTAGGTCCTCAAGTAGCACTTCCAGCAGGACTGGGGCAGCTGTCCGCACGTCAGGGCTGGGCTCCGGATGCCGGCCCCTTCACCCTGTCTAGATGGACATCTGTGGCTTGTCTGCCTGGCTCCCATGTCCCTGTCTGGTCATTTCACCTTGACTCTCCTCTGGGTCCCCTCCCTCACTCTCACTGGGCTGAAGCCACACCGTCCCTTGACTGATCAGAGCAATGTGCCCCACGGTGATTGGAACCCCTGGATAGAGCTGCACCTGAAGCTGGCATCACTCCAAACTTCCCAAACCCCTGAACCAATAAATCGATTTTTTGAGCCTCTTTCCTTTTTGGCTAAAAATACCCTGCTGTGCTGCTTCTCAGTTGTGTGACCTTGGTCCAGTTTTATTTTTTTAGATTATTTACTTATTTACTTATTTGAGAGAGAAAGAGGGAGAGCACACAAGTGGGGGGAGGGGTAAGAGCAGAAGGAGAGAGAGAAGCAGACTCTCTGCTGAGCAGGGAGCCTGACCCGGGGCTCAATCCCAGGACCCTGAGATCATGACCTGAGCCGTACATAGACGCTTAACCAACTGAGCCACCCAGGAGCCCCACCTCGGTCCAGTTTCCTAACATCTCCGAGCTTCAATTTCCCTCATCAGTAGAGTTGCTGTTTGTTGTTTCCTACTCTAAAGGAAGCTTGCTTGGTGCATTAAATAAGATCAAACAAAGCAATTTAGAACAGCATTTAATAAATGGTGGTTGTAAAGATGTCTTTATTTCTAAAAAAAAAAAAAGGAAAAAATGCATGATAGTTGCTATAATTCTAACTTACTAATTAAACATAACTTCCTAAATAATAAAAATTAAAGGAGAATCCGTTCAGGGTCCCAGGTATCACCACGTCTCTTAACTCTTGGGGCTTCTGTTACCTGATTTTTAAACGAGGACTCACGGCTAAAGGAACTGTTACTGTCCTTTATAAACCGGGGTTCCTTCAAGGTTCTCCGAAGAAAAAGCACAAGAATCTATTCCTGTCTTTCTGTACTACTAAAAGAAAAATACACTGCCTTCCATTGGAGTTCAGCCCCCTTAGCTGCTCACCCAGGGGCTCAGAGCCACTAAGTGGCGGGGCCAGCAGGCTTACGAGGGCGTCCGTCCTTTCTTGGCTGAGGGATTACCTCGATGAGGCCAAGGAGCAACCAGACCCAGAGGGAAGACCCAACTGCCTACCTCAGGGTGGCGAGGCAGCCAGGCGAGACTCAGACTTCCTGACCCCCGTTCCAGGGCTCATTCCTCCGGACCCCAGGAAATAGCCCCTCCCCAGTCTATAGCACTGCTCCCGTGGCTGCAGCACCCCCAGCCCAGGGCTTACCCACGGGGCATAAGAGCAGGGCTGCGTAGTACAGTATACGCTTGCCATCTGATGCACGAGGACACGAGTCAGAGAGGTTCACGCATCCACTAAATGACAGGGCCGGAACTTGAACTCAAGGCTGTCCGGTTCCAAAGCCTGGACCTTTCCCCAACTCCACATGCTCAGGATAGCTTATAATCATAAGTAGGTCATTGGTTTCAGCTCCGGAGTAATGCAGAGCAGGGTTCTAGGGCCAGAACCCCATGATGTACTATTGACAATGTCTGTGACCTTTGGTGACTTACTTGATACTTGTGTATCAATATCCTTATGTTTAAGGGACAGCGTTTTAGCCACTTCATGTGGTGGCATCGGGACAATTAAATGAGGTCATCTATATAAAATGCTCAGGAAATGCTGTTTAAGAAATTAAAAAAAAAAAATCTTTATCCTATTAGAATGCCTTTAGTTGAGCCCTTGTTTTCCCTGAGTGAAATGAAGGCTCCCAAATAGTCTCATCAGCTACTGAGTTTGAATAGGTCTTAAATACAGGCTTGGCAAACTCGGAGTTGACAAAACGTGGGGAGACTTGGCTCTCGGAAAGTGATGCTGGCCAAATTTGATGGCTTGAGGTTCTTAGAATCCTGGAGCTGTCCAACCTTGTCCACTTAGAAAGCAGAAGGACAGAGGGAAAAGGGATCGGTTAGGAGGCCACAGGTGGTTAAGGGCAGAGTTGGGCAAGGGCTCCGGTGCCCTCGCTTCCTATCCTGGGGTCTGCTGGCCCACTGGGGTGACAAAAATGCCGTTTCCTACCTGCCCACCAGCGACAAATGCTCCCACTGGAGCCCCTCCTGAGGTTACTGCAGGGGAAGACCCAGCCAGGCTGCACAGGAGACGTAACCAAGCCAGAAGCCCTTCTGCCACCCTCACATCCAACCAGGGGGTGCTGAAACCCAGGCCCTGCACTAGCAAAGTCTCCTGGAAGCCATATTGCCAGAGCCCTGAAAAAAGCATCAAAATGCACCGCACGGATGTGACTGCATTATTCATGAGCAGAATTTCCGCCATCTTAAGCCTGAAAACACGACACATGCAAACTGATTTGAGTCAACCCTATAAGCATCAGAGAGCCCAAAAATATCCGCACCCAGTATTCCTATATCCATTCGACTGGCAAGAATTTCTGGAACCCCTACTTGGCCAGTGGGGAACAGGGCAGAGTGGGGGGGGGGGCTGTGGTTTCTAGCCTAAGAATTGAAAGCTCTCAGGAGAGAACAAGATAAGTTTCCTCTCTTGCCTAATGACCTTGTGCCCTGCATCCGTCCCCTGCATTTACACTGGCCCACAGCCTGAGAAGTCTACATGGATGAATTCATGTCCCCACCTTCCCCCCTTGTTCAAAATCCTCCCATGGCTGCCATCTCATGTCCGAGGGCCACAAGACCCTGCAGAAGCAACCTCCTACTCCCTCTCTGACCTCGTCTCCTCCTCTTCCATTCGGTGCACTCTACTCCAGGCTCCTTGGCCTCTTCGTTCTTCATTGCTCCTGACTCTGGGCCTTTGCATATGCTGTTCCCTCTGTCAAGAACACCCTTCCTGCAGACATCAGCAGGGTTCTCTCCTTCTCTCTAGGTCTCTGCTCAAATGTCACCCCATCAGAGAGGTCATCCCTGACCACCTACTCTCCACCCAAGTTCCAGTTTTATTTTCCTCACAGCACTTGTGACTTCTAATACAGGCATACTTTGCTTCATTGTGCTTTGCAGACACTACTTTTTTTTTCCTTTTCTTTTTTTTAACAAATTGAAGGTTTGTGGCAATCCTGCATCGAGCAAGTCTATATCAGCACCATTTTTCCAACAGCATTTGCTCACTTCCTGTCTCTGTGTCACACTTTGGTAATTCTAACAATATTTCCAAACTTCTCTTTATTATTATATTTATCACAGTGATCTGTGATCAGTGATTATGACTCACTGAACACTCAGATGATGGTTAGCAATTTTTTAGCAGTAAAATGTTTTTTTGGGAAAGCCTGCACCTCCTACTTAAAATGTGTAGTATATAGGGCGCCTGGGTGGCTCAGTCAGTTAAGCGTCTGCCTTCTGCTCAGGTCGTGATCCCAGAGTCCCGGGATCAAGTCCCACATCGGGCTCCCTGCTCAGTGGGGAGTCTGCTTCTCTCTCTCTGCCCCTCACCCCCCTCTCCTGCTCTCTCTCGCTCAAATAAATAAATAAATAAATAAAATCTTTTAAAAATGTATATATTAAAAATGTATACAATAAGGTAAAAATATAATACATAACAGTATTTCTAAGTTAAGATATATACATTGATTTTTTGAGACACAATTCTTTTGTACACTTAATAGACTATAGCATAGTGTAAACATAACTTTTATATCCGCTGGGAAACCAAAAAATTCCTTTGACTCAATTGATCACAGTATTTGCTTTCTTCTGGTGTCCTGGAACCGAACCCGCAATATCTCTGAGGTGTGCCTGCATCTATTTATTATTTGTCTGTCCCCCAACTAGATCATATGCTTCATGAGAGCATGTGAGCAAGGATGCTGCTTTGCTCCTTCTCTAAACTCCTAGAGCTGTACCTGGTACCCAGTAGATAGGCAATAAGTATTTGTGGAAGAAAGAAGGAAGGAATGGAAGGAGGGCAGGTCGAGAGAGAGGAAGGAAGGAAGGAAAGAAAGGAGAACGTTTTCTTCCAAGAAGTGGCAAAAGGCTCCCTCCCGGCCCCTGTTATCAGCTGAAACTTCCTGAAGTCCAAGTGCAAGCAAGACCTTCCTTGCTCATAAATTTTCCACAGCTCCCCACCATGTGATGGAGCAAATGCTACAGCCAGGCATTCACAGCCCCGAACAAGTTGCCATAATGGACCTGTCCTGCCTCATCTCTTCCCCTACACACGCCTGACCCCCAGCCACATTTCCAGGGACTACGCTGAACCTCTGTGAGGCCACCCGTCAGGGCCTGACGACAAAGCAGGGTTTGAATCCTGGCTTCTCCACGGCCTGGCTGTGTGACCTTAAAGGGAGCTGCTTAACCTCTCTGTACCTATAGCTCCTTCTTTATCACGGTGAAGCAGATGAGTATTCTCCCTCTCAGGGCCGCCATGGAGAGTGGAGGAGGGAACGTTTGGGGCTCACTCAGCACAGTGGCCGGCACAGAGGTTTCTCAGTCTCAACAACAGTGCCATTCTGGGCTGGATGCTTCTTCGTGGTGGGGAAGGAGGGCTGTCCTGTGCATTGCGGGAAGCTGAGCAGCATCCCTGGACCCTCCCCACTAGATGCCAGCAGCACCCCCAGTTTTGACAACCAGAAATGGCTCCAGACATTACCAAATGTCCCCTGGGGAAGGGCTGCCAGATTTAGCAATACATACACTAAAAAAAAAAAAAAAAAAAAATTCCCTGTTTATTTGGAATTCGAATTTAAATGTTTGGCCCCCGGGGGGGGGGGGGGCAAAACTGTCACCCTTCTTTCATTGAGTACCACTGGATTAAAGTGGAAGCACCATGGGGGTCTTAGTAGAAACATGGGTTGATTCTCTCACTTTCCTCCAGTCTTCTTAGGATGTGGAGCCCTCCTCCCCCATCCCATCACCCCCCACCCAAGGGCTGGGAGGCGCGGCCAGCCCGGCGCAGCTCCCCAAACACGCCCAGCTCAGGCACTAGAGCTGCCGTGGGGAGCCCTCCCACCAGCCCCAGTTTGCAGAAGTACACGGAGCCTCCTCTCCAGCACCCGCCTCGTCCCCCTGCCTCCTTCCCAGGGTCTCTCCTCCCGTCCTCCAGCTGCAGCCTTCTCCCTTGCGATCAAGAGGCCTCCCAGGCCCAGCACCAGGCAAGAAAACAAGGCAGTTAGTCACTCCACTTCCGTTATCAACTGGTGTCACGTGGCTGGCTCCTTTAAGGGCAGTCGTCATGGCAACAAGAAGCCAGTCCCCGCTGCTCAGGGAACCAAAACAAAATTAAGGGGTGGAGGCGGGGAGAGGAAAGGAGGGGAGGGCGAAGAGAGCCAGGAAGGAGCCAGGACGGAGCTGGTTGGGTTTAACTGGAGGAAATTATGCCGAGGCCACCCTGTCTCCAGCTTTCCCTTGGCGACACTGGGGAGACAGAAAAAAATAAGACGCCTGCCCAGAAGCAGCTCAGGCTCACGTGGTGGGTGTTTTCACTGGCTTATCCTGAAAGGTGAGTAATCTTCATCCTCCTGATGAGTAAACTGTATCTCAGGACCCTTGTGAAGTAAAGACAGATGCTTGTCTAAGACTGTGCAATTTACAAGCAACCAAGTTTAGCTCCACCCTCTACCTGCATATAGCTCATGTTCTCCCTGCTCCTTTCCTTGTGCTTTTAGGATAGGACCACGTGCTCTGCCCCTCTGCATTTGACACCATGCTGCTTTCTCTCTGTACTCCAGCCACTTCCCAGTCCTTTCATCCCTCGAGTTCACAGTGCTCCCTCCAGCCACAAAGCCTTTGTATATGCAGTTCCCTCTGCCAGGAAGGGTTTTCCTCTGTGTCTTCCCACCTCCTACCTCCAACTAGAAGGTTTACTCATCCCTCACGTATCTTCAACATCACTTCCTCCAGAACGCCTTCCTGGGCTACCTGCATGAGGTTACTTCACCCTGTTATGTGTTCTTGTGGTGCCAAGTGCCTCTCCTTCACACGTCGGTGCAAAGCCTGTCATGATCCCTTGAATTACACTCAGAATGTCTCTTGGGGTCTGTCTACCATACTGGGATGTCAGCCCCAAGTGGGCAGGACTTATCTTGTTCACTGCTGTATCCACAGAGCCCAGACTGGTGTCTGGCACACAGATGCCCCTCAGTAGATAAACGCACCAGAATTTGAACCCAGCTCTGGGTGAGCCCAAAGCTCTTTCTTGACCCGCTTCATGGTACTGGATCATACTGGCTCCCAGAGTCAGCACTGGACAGAGCTTCCAGCCCCACAGCCTCCGCTGGCCTTTGCGGCTTCCGTGGCTCAGCCCAAACTTGCACACCTTGTCTAAGGAAACGGATTGTTAAGCCACCCCTTCCAGAAAGAATGATGGGAGGTGCCTCTGAACGAGGCTGTGACAGGCAGGGATATGGCTCCTCTGAACCCAGAAGATGGGGGAGGAGGGAGAAGGAAGAGCAGACTTGACTCCTAGGTTTCTAGGCAAAGAGCTTCCCTCCACCATTCCATTGGAGACTGGGTCTCTGATACTGGGGGGAGATGTCCCCCAAAGAGGTGCGCAGAGGAAGGAAAGGAGAGAGGAGGTCTGCCTTGGGGGTGGGGGATGGACTTGTCACCATGCCCTTAGGGGCATCCATGCTGAACAAAGGGCTCATTGAAGACTTGAACTTGTCTTCCCTTTACTGGTTCCCTACCCTTGAGACATCATTTATTCTGTCTGGGCCATTTGTCACCTCTGTATGATGGAAACCATGCCACCCACATGCTGAGACTCATCCTGTGCCGTGTAGGCTGGATGGGCACATTTGGCATATAAGAGGTAAGAGCCTGGCTCTGATGTCAGACAGACCTGGGGGTTAAGTCCTTGGCTTTGCACCTTCTTGGCTGCGTTCTCTTGAGCAGCTCACACCTCCACTCCAGGCTTGGTTTCCTTGTCCGTAAAATGGGGACAATCTCAGTCACCTCATAAAGTTACTGTGTACACAGGGTCTGGCACAGAGTAGCCCCCACTATATGGAAAATCTGATTACTGAAATGACGTGCCCCAAGAAATGCAGAATTTAGAATCAGCCACCAACTTGTGATGGTAAGCCTTGCCTTCTGACTGCAGGTAATGGGGTGCTTGAGGCCCTTTGCCCAAACTTGCAAGGTTCTGTCCCTGATCCCCTCAGGCACCAAGCAGGGTGCCAGGGGGTCCCTCTGATCAGGTAATGGCCTCAGCCTTATGCCAGTCAGAAAGCTCATTACAAGCCCCAAACTTGGCTGCTCCCAGGACAGAGGACCACAACTCTGGTCACCAGGGTCAAAGTGTCCCCCACAGCCTGCCAATATCCCAAACTAGACTAACATGGGTGGAATCTCTAAGAACACTGGACCAATGCCTCTTTCTCCAGATGTGGAAACTGAGTCCTTGAGAGGAGAAAGGGCTTGGCCAGGGCACCAAGGGAGCTGCTGGCTGAGCTGGCACCAGGGCCCTAGCTGAGCCCTGCCCAGAGGCACTGTTCTCCCCAGATGTCTTGCTCACACGCTCTTCTGCCTGTAGACCCCTCCCAATTGAACCAGCAAACCATTTCCTTAAAAACATAGCCATTCCAGGTGAAAACATCTGGGAAGTTAACCTAATTAACCTAAACTAACTAGGTTTAGTCAAACAATGAACACAGAGACTGCAGGTTTTAACCTGAAGGCTTTTGGGAAGGTTCTATGGACACCCTCCCCCAACACAGTCATCAGAATATCGTAGATCTGTAGGTTCTGTTGGAAAGATGGTCTATTTAGATAGAGCTTTCGTCAGATCTGCACAGTGCCTCTAAGAGGGCTAAAGTGAAAAGTTCTGGGCCTTTCTGAGGAATTCCACGTATCCTATTGTGCATCCTTATTCAGAAATGCTAGAGTGTACAACCAGCCCTGGAGCTGATTTCTTTCAACAACACGGGACATGCCACACACAGAGACCTATACACAGACATACGCCCATGCTTTCCGAGGAGGGTGGGGCAGCAACAGGTCCCAGCTTCAAGGCTGTCTTTGATGGCTGTCTGCCACCACGTGGGGAGGGCCTTCTTGGTGCTCAGTGCTGACACCAAAGGCTGACACCCTCAACACACACACACACACACACACACACACAAACTCAAACACAGAGGCAAAGGAATCAGGCCAGCCCCCAAGGTCTGCAGCCATTCATGGTCTCGGGCTGAGGACTCAAGATAGGTGATCAGCTCAGCAGTGATGGGGTCCCAGGGTGAGGGATGTGAGGTGACATAAGGAAGGCAAGATATACACATACTGTCACACATACATGGTCACAGCTTCACTCATGCACACAGAGACTCATGCATCACACAGATACACATCATACTCACAAAAACAGATAAACACACAGACACATGGACACGCAATATGGAGATACACTTGGATATCTCCAGACAGATGCACAGATGTTCTCAGACACACACACTCACGTCCTCGCCCACACAGGCGTGAGCGTGCTCTACACACACGCACACACGGTCCAGGCATCTAAATGCTTCCCAGGAACCCATCACTATAGATTCACCCCTCTGCCGGAAGTCAAGCGCTATTAACTAAAGGCTAGACTGGGCTCCCCAGCTGGCCCCAAGGAGAGTGAAGGGGCAGAAGGGCAGCTGAGCCCTACTTGATTCTCACCCTACTGCGTGTGGGGGGTGGGGAGGGGTGGGTGAGGGGAACCCACCTGCCAAGACGCCCTGGCACATGCCCACAAATGGAGTAACCCACTGACCAGGGACTTTCAAGGAGGGAGTCCCCTGGC
>NC_058416.1:73998063-74002619 GCF_002201575.2 Neomonachus schauinslandi
CCCACCTGCTCCTCCACAAGAGGGGGTCCTACTCAGACACATCCAGGTGTGCCCCACACCTGGGGGGCCCTCCCGCTGCACCCGCCCCTGCACACAGCATCCAGAGCCCCCCCAGTACCCGAGGCCCCCACCCCTAAACTCACCGCCTCCAGTGCTGCAGGAGGTAAATACCTACCCAGGTGAGCCCCGCACCCGAGGTGGCCGCCCCCTCTGCCACGAACCACCACTCCTTTAGAGACCCTTCCCCGCGGGGCTGCGGCAGCCCCCTTCCCCAGGGTCGCGCCCCCCGCCCCGGCACCTACCTCCTTCTTGACGGTGCGCAGCAGCCTCTGTCGCGTGTCCGCCTCTGTAGGACGAGACGGGGGGGACAGCCGGTCAGCCCAGCGCTGGGGGCGGGGGCCCAGGGCTGTCCTCCCGCCGCCCCCGCGCCCCGCGCCCCGCGCCCCGCGCCCCGCGCCCGCTTACCCGCGGGGCCCGAGGCCATGGCCGCGCGCGCTGCGTTCCCAGTCCGGGCGGCGGCGGTGCCTGCTCGCTGGCTCGGCTGCAGCAGCCGCGGCGGGGCGGGGCCGAGCGCCCGGTGACGTCAGGGCCCACCGCGCGGCCGCCCCGCCCCTCCGGAGAGCCGCCTCTGCGCGGCCCGGCGCCGGGCGGGAGGGTCCTTTGGGGCCGGACGCACGCTCGGGTCCCCGCACGGCCAGCACCCCGCCCTTCGCGGGAGGCCCTGCCCCCCACGCCCGGCGCCCCAGGTCCCTCGCAACCTCTATTGGGCTGAGCAGGGAGGCGTCATTTGTTTGAGGTCCGCTCTGTGCCGGGCTTGAGCCTCAGTGTTCTCATCTTTAAAATGGATATAATATGATAACATCATAGGAATGATATGAGACGTCAATGAGATAGTGAATGTGAAGCACTTAACCGAGACCTGGGAAAAAAGGCCAGCAACCGTAAAAGATAGCTGCTGTTTTATTATTATTATTATTATTATTATTATTATTATTATTATTTTATTATTATTACTGAGAGTCTTCCAAGATATGGCCAGGCCTTGAGTGGCTCCCTTCCCCACATGCAGATCACTGGGAGAGTGGGATCCTCCCAGGACCCCAATAGGGCACCTGTCAGCCAGGACCTCCAGGGCCAGGCAGGCAATGGCTTCTTTGGGACCAACGCTTGTTCCACCAAATTCCTGACCACGACCACCCAGACTGCAACTCAGGTCTATAAACATTTATTGAGCACCTACCCTGTGCCAGGTTACTGTGCTGCTGCTATCGAAGTGAGCAAGTCAGACAAAAGCCTGCCCTTGAAGGGCTTAGGAGGTAGACAACAAAATAAGCAGATGATGTGACATGTTGGAAGTTTCTGGAGAAAAATTAAGTAGGCAAAGGAGACAAGGAGGGCCCACACAGGTGGGGTTTGTATTTTAAAGTAGGGTGCTTGAGGGAGGTCTCACTGAGGAGGTGACATTTGAGTAAAGAAGAGAAAGAGTAGACTTTGAGGATTTCTGGAGGAAGAGCATTCTAGGCAAAGGGAACAGAAAGTGCAAAGGCTGAGATGGGAGTGTGCCACTGGGTGTGACAAACAGCTTGGAGGCCAGTGGGGCTGGAGTGGCATGAACAAGGAGGATGGTGGGAGGCCAAGGTCCTGTTAGGGCCTTGAAGTCCACGTTAAGGACTTGCATCCTGCCCTCAAGAGCCCCCCCCCCCCCCAGGATTCAGCCCTCCTGTCACAAGGACTGAGGACCGCTCAGAGTGTGTCCTCTCCCTGAGGGGATTCGGAATCCCCTCTTTTCCACTTGTCAGTGTCAGTTGTCTTTGGCCCGAAGCCAGAGAAGTTCATTTTGGCTAACCTAGGGAAAAGGGAATAAACTGGAAGGATAACGGGCATTCCCAGAGTCCAGGGGAGACTGGGGAACTGGGTTGAAAGCAAGGCAGCTCCAGAAAGAGAGACCTTTGGGAATAGTCACCTGGTGAGGACAGCGTGGTTAGGGTGCCACCACTCAGGTGAAACGAGCTATAGCTGTTGGAAGCTCCTGTTCCAAGGAGGGAGCATCCCACTGGCTAGCCTGAGACACACACCTGCTCCTTGCTAGGGAAGGGGACTCTCAATCACAATCCCATCCACCCACTATCTCCAATGAGAATGTGGCAAGTCCACGGGGGGGGCCCAGGGAATGTGAAATGGTTGCTTGGTGGCCACCCCTATCCCCATATATTAGGACCATAAATTGAGAACCTACTATGTCCTATTGTCTGCTTGATCTTATTGGCTCCCCACCCCTCAACACTGATTTTTTTATATCATAAGAGAAGAAAGCCAAGCCTGGAGAGGGCTTTGTCCAACTTCACACGGCAAGTGAGCTGCAGCCAGAATGATGACCTCAGGATCCAAGAGATTGATTCAGTGGTTCTTCCCCTTGACTGCACCCTTAAGTTAACAAGGGTACTTTAGAAAAGTAGGGTGCCTAAGCATCACTCTGGGGAGCCATTTTTCAGAGCCCACGTTTCTCCCTTTCCTACCAAGCACTAAGTCTGGGAAGTTGACCTACTCTGCACTGGTCCTTCCTTGAAAACTTGGAGATTTTCTCCCAAGATAAAGGATTTGGTAGTTTTTGGTTTAATAGCAGCAGGAAGGTGGGCATGGATGGGATCAGGCAGGGCTTGTTGGGGTTTCTTAACAGGGTCTGCTGCAGTTGGACTACTCACCACTAGGGGAGCCATCACTTAGAATCAGCTTGGGAAGTGTTGGCACTCTCCCCAAAGCCAGAGCAGAAAAACCTTTGGGTGCCAAAGCCTTCCCCAGGGTCTGAGAATCATCTGACACTTGCTTCCCAGGCTATGCCTCATCCCACGCCACTGCCCCATGGTGCAGGAGCCAGAACCAATGGGAAAGCCTCTTTCTCCTGCCTTGTCCCTTCTGTGGTCTCTATTTGAGAAAGCTCAGCAAGGTGCTCAGTACAAATTAGAAATGCTCAGGCAGATACCTAGGAATAAATCTAACCAAAGAGGCAAAGGATCTGTACTCAGAAAACTATAAAATACTCATGAAAGAAATTGAGGAAGACACAAAGAAATGGAAAAACATTCCATGCTTATGGATTGGAAGAACAAAAATTGTGAAGATGTCCATGCTACCTAGAGCAATCTACACATTCAATGCAATCCCCATCAAAATACCATCCACTTTTTTCAAAGAAATGGAACAAATAATCCTAAAATTTGTATGGAACCAGAAAAGACCCCGCATAGCCAGAGGAATGTTGAAAAAGAAAAGCAAAGCCGGCGGCATCACAATTCCGGACTTCCAGCTCTATTACAAAGCTGTCATCATCAAGACAGCATGGTACTGGCACAAAAACAGACACATAGATCAATGGAACAGAATAGAGAGCCCAGAAATGGACCCTCAACTCTATGGTCAACTCATCTTTGACAAAGCAGGAAAGAATGTCCAATGGAACAAAGACAGTCTCTTCAACAAATGGTGTTGGGAAAATTGGATAGCCACATGCAGAAGAATGAAACTGGACCATTTCCTTACACCACACACAAAAATAACTCCAAATGGTTGAAAGACCTCAATGTGAGACAGGAGTTCATCAAAATCCTAAAGGAGAACACAGGCAGCAACCTCTTTGACCTCAGCTGAAGCAACTTCTTCCTAGAAACATCGCCAAAGGCAAGGGAAGCAAGGGCAAAAATGAACTATTGGGACTTCATCAAGATAAAAAGCTTTTGCAAAGCAAAGGAAACAGTCAACAAAACCAAAAGACAACCGACAGAATGGGAGAAGATATTTGCAAATGACCTATCAGATAAAGGGCGAGTATCCAAAATCTATAAAGAACTCATCAAACTCAACACCCAAAGAACAAAGAATCCAATCAAGAAATGGGCAGAAGACATGAACAGACATTTTTCCAAAAAAGACATCCAAATGGCCAACAGACACATGAAAAAGTGCTCAACATCGCTCGGCATCAGGGAAATCAAAATCAAAACCTCAATGAGATACCACCTCACACGAGTCAGAATGGCTAAAATTAACAAGTCAGGAAACGACAGATGTTGGCGGGGATGCGGAGAAAGGGGAACCCTCCTACACTGTTGGTGGGAATGCAAGCTGGTGCAGCCACTCTGGAAAACTGTATGGAGGTTCCTCAAAAAGTTGAAAATAGAGCTACCATATGATCCAGCAATTGCACTACTGGGTGTTTACCCCAAAGATACAAAAGTAGGGATCCGAAGGGGTACGTGCACCCCGATGTTTATAGCAGCAATGTCCACAATAGCCAAACTGTGGAAAGAGCCAAGATGTCCATCGACAGATGAATGGATAAAGAAGATGTGGTATATATATATACAATGGAATATTATGCAGCCATCAAAAGGAATGAGATCTTGCCATTTGCAACGACGTGGATGGAACTGGAGGGTATTATGTTGAGTGAAATAAGTCAAACAGAGAAAGACATGTATCATATGATCTCACTGATATGAGGAATTCTTAATTGCAGGAAACAAACTGAGGGTTGCTGGAGTGGGGGGTGGGGTGGGAGG
>NC_058416.1:74002719-74065051 GCF_002201575.2 Neomonachus schauinslandi
TGGAGCACTGGGTGTTATGCACAAACAATGAATCATGGAACACTTCATCTAAAACTAATGATGTAATGTATGGGGATTAACATAAGAATAAAAAAAATTGCAGTTCTCCACAAAAAAAAAAAAAAGAAAGAAATGCTCAGGCAGGGCACCTGGGTGGCTCAGTTGGTTAAGCGACTGCCTTCGGCTCAGGTCATGATCCTGGAGTCCTGGGATTGAGTCCCGCATCGGGCTCCCTGCTCGGCAGGGAGTCTGCTTGTCCCTCTGACCCTCCCCCCTCTCATGTGCTCTCTCCTCTCATCCTCTCTCTCAAATCAATAAATAAAATCTTAAAAAAAAAAATGCTCAGGAAGTCCTGCCTATTATAGAGGAACAATCACTGGAGGAGCACTTTGGAGCTGAGAGGCAATACACTGATAACTGGCAGAAGGGATGACCTCACAATTCATGATATAATAATGATAATAATAGCTGTAATTTTTAGAACACTTAAATGTGTCTGGCACTGTGTTATGAACTTCTCACATATTAGCTCATTTAATGCACCAAACAACCCCATGATGTAGGTTCTTCTCATTTTCTGTATTTTATACTGAAACTCCCAGAGAAGCTAAACAGCTTAACCTAATGCATGTAGCTAGAACATAGAGAGGCTGGATCCAAGCCAAGGTGCTCTTAACCAACTTACTATAGAGAGAAATCCTAGTTCTCATTGTCTTGTGTGCCCCTTGCAGCATTTGCTTTTCCTTGCTGTGACGGTTAATTGTATGTGTCAACTTGATGGGGTCATGGGCTGGCCAGATATTTGGTGCAATTTTACTCTGGGTGTGTCTGTGAGGGTGTTGCTAGATGAGATTCACATATGAGTAAAGCAGATGGTCCTCCCTAGTGTGGGGAGGCCTCAGCTAACCAACCGATGACCTGAATAGAACAAAGAAGGCTGAGTTAGAGGGAACTCTTCCAGCCTGACTGCGTGAGCTGAAGCATCTGTCTTTTGGGGCCTTCAGATTCAAAGAGAAATCTCTGCTTTTCTTGGGTCCCGGGCCTTCAGACTTGCAGTAGAACCACACCGTTAACTCTCTTGGGTCACCTGTTTGCCAGCAGCACATCTTGGGATATTTCTTTTTTTTTTTTTTTAAGATTCTATTTATTTATTTGACAGATAAGAGACATAACAAGAGAGGGAACATAAGCAGGGGGAGTGGGAGAGAGAGAAGCAGGTTTCCCGCAGAGCAGGGAGCTCCCAGGACCCTGGGATCATGACCCGAGCCGAAGGCAGACGCTCAATGACTGAGCCACCCAGGCGCCCTGTCTTGAGATATTTCAGCCTCCATAACGTGTAAGTCAATTCCATGTAAAAATTGATAAATAAATCCAGTTGGTTCTGTTTCTCTAGAGAACACATACTGATATAGTTGACACTTCAGTATCCATTCCCGTCGCCATCTTCCTAGTGAAACTGAATTTGTCCGGGCATCCACCCTCCTCCCCTTGGCCACATGCCCCTTCCCCATCCTGCGTAGGTTCTTTTTTTTTAGAGTGAGAGAGGGAGAGAGCTTGAGCCTGCTGCACAAGTGGGGGTGGCTGCTGGGTTGAGGGGCAGATTTCTTATTTTGCAAAGTACATTTCCTCATTGCAAAGTCATTGACTTAGGGTTTTCTTTTACTTGCAGTTGAAAGCATCTTCCTGATAAAATTATTCTGTGTAATGTATTCATCCATTTCCGTGAACATGAATAGGAAAAAAAAAGATGTGACCTGCTTTTCCACTCAAAAAAATGGACATCTTTCTATATCAATAAATATAGATCCAGATCATTAATTTTCATATCTATGAAAGGATTTCACAAGTATGGCGTTTCATAATTACTATCCTCTATTATTGGATGTTTAGATTGATTCCACTTTTGCTATCATAAACAGTATTGTAATTGGAAGGCACCCTTAATTATTTCCTTAGGCTATAATCTCAAAGGTTGGTACCAGGTTTTAAATTGTAACAGGTAAGGGTTAGAATACATGATGATGCAGCAAAGCATTTTTTGGCTAGTTAGGGACTAGGACATTGTGAATGGCTCTGGTGGGTAGCAGGTCGCTGGAGGAGACGATCTCACCATGATAAATTTCTAAAATTGAGACCAAAAAAAAATCTCATTTCCTCCTATAGACAGATAATAACTGCTAATCTCAACTTTGTCCTGCTTGATTTTCCTTAAAGAAGGCTGGATTTTTTTCCTGATTTTTCCAAGGTGAGTTTCATTCATTCATTCATTCAGTCAGTCAGTCAGTCATTCAACAAGTTTTTATTGAGAGTGCACTGTGTGTCCACATTGGAGATATGGTGTGGATAAGCCATATTGTAACCGAACTAACAGGAGTTCACTCCTTGGTGAGTCACAGATAGAAACTACACCAGCTAGGGACTCCTGGGTGGCTTAGTCGGTTAAGCATTTGTCTTAGGCTCAGGTCATGATCCCAGGGTCCTGGGATGAAGTCACATCAGGTTCCTTGCTCAGGGGAGAGCCTGCATTTCCCTCTGCCTGCCTCCACCTCTGCTTGTGCCCTCTTTCTCTGACCAATAAATAAATTAAAAATCTTAAAAAAAAAAAAAAAAAAGAAACTACACCAGGTAAAGATGTCCCACAAAGGATACTTTATTTGCAGCAAATAAGTTGATCACAGGGAATAGCTTCCAAAGTCGTGATTCCCTGAGCCATGGTGAATGGATTCCTTTTATTTAGGGTGAGGATGAATATTTAAAGGGGAGATTGTCACACATGCTCCTTAAGGAAACATGCCTATACATACATTGCATGTTATGTTAATGAGGTTTGTGCTCCTCCTTGGGCAGAGACTTTCATATTATAATGAAGTAAAGGTAACTGCCCATCACTCCGTGGGTCATTCCATGGTCCATCTATGCAGGCATGAGTTGGGGGTTAAGCTCAAACTGGTCTGGGTGGTCTGGGCTGCCAGAGCTCTTCATCCAGGAAGTTGTTATTGCTTGAGAGGTAGTTTTGGTTTTCCATCATGGGATGTTACGCCCCTTGGGTCTTTTGTCTGAGTTAAGAGATAAACTGGAAAGAAGAGCGTAAGGAAAACAGTAGGACAAAGGTCAGTGGGTACAAGCAGGTGAGTAAAGTTAGGTCTAGGAGTCTAGCTGGTGACAATATGATGTTCTTTTTCTCATGGAACTCATATCTGAGCTGCGGAGAGACAGACAATAAGCAAGTAATCAAATCCATAAAGTACCAGATTGTGATCAACGCTGTGAAACATGTGAACTGGATGGCATGACACTGGGGACCTTGGGGTTGGGGAGATCAGGAGGAATCAGTCAGGATTGTGGGAGTGTTTAAGGAGTGACAGCACAGCTGAGACATGAGTGGGGATGACAGTAGCCAGGCCAAGAGTTGGAGGAAAATCATTCCAGGTGCATGGAAAAGTAGGTGCAAAGGCCTTGGGGTGGGGTTGAGTGTGCCTAAACAAAGAAGAGAAAGGATGCAGTGGAGTCTGAAACCCAGTGAGTACTCAGGGCTCCTCCAGTCCATAACTCCCTAGAGGAAATCGGGAGACTCTGACACTTGGATCCCACCTCTGTCCATCAGTAAACTTTTTTTTTTAGGATTTTTATTTATTTATTTGACAGAGAGAGAGCACAAACAGGGTGAGCAGGAGAGGGAGAAGCAGGCTTCCCGCTGAGCAGGGAGCCTGACGTGGGGCTTGATCTCATGACCCTGGGATCAGGACCTGAGCCGAAGGCAGACGCTCAACTGACTGAGCCACCCAGGCGCCCCAGCAAGCTTTTTTTTTTTTTTTAATGGTGATTACATTCACCATTTTAACCATTTTATTTATTTTTTTAAAGATTTACTTATTTATGAGAGAGAGAGAGAGAGCGGGGGGAGGGCAGAGGGAGGGAAAATCTCAAGCAGACTCCCTGCTGAGCATGGAGCCCCACCGTGGGGCTGGGTCCCAGGACCCCCCAAGATCATGACCTGAGCTGAAACCAAGAGCCAGATGCTCAACTGACTGGAGCCACCCAGGCACCCCTCCCTACCATTTAAACCATTTTATTTTATTGTTTTTTAAGATTTATTTATTTATTTGAGAGAGAACTAGCAGGGGGAGGGGCATTGGAAGAGAGAGGAAGCAGACTCCCCACTGAGCATGGAGCCTAAAAGGACACGGGGCTTGATCCTAGAAAGCTGGGATCATGATCTGAGCCAAAACCAAGCATCGGGTGCTTAATTGACTGAGCCACTCAGGCGCCCCTACCCTTTTAACCATTTTAAAATGGACAATTCAGTGGCATTTAGTACATTTGCAATGTTGTGAAACAATCACTTTTATCTAGTTCCAGAACATTTCTTCCACCTCAAAAGGAAACCTTGTGTTCATTAAGCAGTCACTCCCCATTCTCCCGTCCCTGCAGCCCTTGGCAACCACTAATCTGATTTCTGTCTCTATGACTTTGCCTAATCAGGACATTTCATGTAAATGGAATGATACCACATATAGCCTTTGTGTCTAGCTTCTTTCACATAATACTATTTTTGAGATTCATTCATGTCATAGCAAGGGTCTGTACTTCATTCCTTTTTATGGCTTTTTACAATATTCCATTGTACTGATAGAACACATTTTGTTTTTCCATTCATCATTGATGGACATTTAGATTGTTTCCACCTTTTGGCTATTGTGAATAGTACTGCTATGAACATTTGTGTGCATATTTTTGTGTGGGCATATGTAATTTTATTTAACTTGGGTATATACCTAGGAGTGTAATTGCTGAGTGCTAAAGACTGGATGTTTATGTCCCCCCAAATTCATATACTGATATCTAATCCCCAATGTATTTGGAGGTGTATTGGAGGTGTATTTGGAGGTGGTGTCTTTAGGAGGCTATTAGGTCAGGAGAATGGTGCCCTTGTGAATGGGATTAGTGCCATTTTGAAAGAGAGCCCAGAGAGTTCTCTTGCCCCTTCCATCATGAGGGGACACAATAGGAAGATAGCTGTCTATGAATCAGGAAGTGGGCTCTCACCAGACCCCAAATCTGGCAATGCCTTGATCTTGGACTTCCCAGCCTCCAGAACTGTGAGAAATAAATTTCTGTTACTTATAAACCACCCAGCCGATGGTACTTTGTTATAGCTGCCTGCATGAACTAAGTCACAGCTCATAGGGTAATTCTACATTTAACATTTTGAGGAGCCTTCGAATTATTTTCCATAGTGACTGCACCATGTTGCATTCCTACCAGCAATGCATAAAGACTTCAATTTCTCCACATCCTTGCCTAAACTTACTTTCCTTTTTTTAAATTATAGTCATCCTGGTGGGTGTGAAGTGGTATCTCACTGTGGTTTTGATTTGCATTTCCTTAATGACTAATATGTTGAGCATCTTTTCATATGCTTGTGAGCCATTTGTATAACTTCTTTGGAGAAGTTCTGTTCAAGTCTTTGCTCATTTTTAAGTTGGATTGCCTTTTTGTCGGTGAGTTATACAAATTCTGTATGTATTCTGGATACTAGATTCTCATTACATATATAATTTGCAAATATTTTCTCTTACTCCGTGGGTTGCCTTTTCTCTTTCTTGATAGTGACTTACTGAGATAGTGCACAAAAGTTTTAGAATTTTATGATGACCTATTTATCTTTTTTTCTCTTGTTGCTTGTGGTTTTGGTGTCATATCCAAGAAACCATGTTCAAACCCAAGATCATGACTATTCACTCCTATGTTTTCTTCTAAGATTTTTATAGTTACAGATTTTATATTTAGGTCTCTAATCCATTTTAAGTTGATTTTTGTATATGGTATGAGGTAGGGGTCCAACTTAATTTCATGTGGATATCCAGTTGTCCCGACACAATTTGTTGAAGAGACTATTGTTTCCCTATTAAATGGTCTTGGCAGCCTCTTGAAAACCAATTGATCAGGGCACCTGGGTGGTTCAGTCTGTTAAGCATCTGCCTTCGACTCAGGTCATGATCCTGGGGTCCTGGGATCGAGCCCTGCATCAGGCTCCCTGCTCAGTGGGGAGTCTACTTCTCCCTCTGCCCCTCCCCGACTCATTCTCTGTCTCTCTCTCTCAAATAAATAAATAAAATCTTAAAAAAAAAAAAAAAAGAAAACCAATTGATCATAGTTTTATAGGTTTATTTCTGGAGTCTCGTTTTTTTTTTTTAAAGATTTTATTTATTTATTTGTGAGAGAGAATGAGAGACAGAGAGCACGAGAGGAAGGAGGGTCAGAGGGAGAAGCAGACTCCCCGCTGAGCAGGGAGCCCGATGCGGGATTCGATCCCGGGACTCCAGGATCATGACCTGAGCCGAAGGCAGTCGCTTAACCAACTGAGCCACCCAGGCGCCCTGGAGTCTCGTTTTATTCAGTTGATCTAATTGTTGTTCTTAGTCCAGTATCACAATTTTGATTACTGTAAGGAAGCATGAATCTTCTAATTTCATTCTTCTTTTTCAAGATGGTTTTGGCCATTTGGGAAATCTCGATATTCCATATGAATTTTAGGATCAGTTTTTCCATTTCTGCAAAAATAGCTTTAGAGATTTTTATAGGAATTGCATTGAATTTGTAGGTAGTTTGGGACAGTATTGTCATCTTAACAATGTTATATCTTCCAGTCCATGAACACAAGATATCTTTCCATTTATTTGTATCTTCTTTAATTTGTTTCAGTGACATTTTGTCATTTTTAACAGATAAGTCTTACACCTCCTTGGTCAAGTTTATTCTAAGCTACTTTATTCTTGTTGCTTGTAAATGGAATTGTTTTCTTAATTTTCTTTTCAAATCGCTCATTGTTAGTGTATGGAAATGCGACTAATTTTTGTCAATTCTTTTTTTTTTTTTTTAAGTAATCTCTACACCCAATGTGGGGTTCAAATTCACAACCCAGAGATCAAGAGTCACACGCTCTACCGACTAAGCCAGCCAGGCACCCCAGAAATACTACTGATTTTTGTATGTTGATCTTATATCCTGAAGCTTTGTTAAATATGTTTATTAATTAGCTGTAATAGTTTGTGTGTGTGTATATTCTTTAGGATTTTCTCTATGTAAGACCGTGTCTTCACAAATAGAGATAAATATTGCCTAATGGGTGTGGCTAAAACTTCCAGTGCAGTGTTAAATAGAATTGGTGAAAGTGGGCATCCTTGTCTTGTTCTTGATCTTAAGGGAAAGCTTTCAATCCTACACCATTGAGTGTGATTCTGCAAGCCTTGGGGGTCTTGAATCCGTCCACTTTTCGACTCCCTGTTCCTACTCCTTGCACTCTCTAGGCTATACTATCACCACTTGCTTGGACCACCGCAACCACCTTCTAAAGTGAGTTTCCACTCTTAACCTCCATCCTGAAACCCATTCAATCAGTTCTTGCATGTGTCGATCTTTTTCCTCTCTCTCTGGAGTTCAGAGGATCAGCCCCATCCTGGCCTCCCCTTCCCGCCTTGCTTCTTTCATAGCCCTTATCCCGATTTTGCTCTATATTTTTATTCATACTTTTATAAAGTTTATTTCTGTGGCTAGACTATCGATCAGCTCCGTGTCTGCCAGTTCGACACAGCAGCTTTTTCTAGCTTGTGAGGTAAGCGTTACAATCGGTGTGTTTCCTATTCTGCACACGAGGAAACTGAGGTCCATGACATGGAGTGATAGGCCCAAGGACTGACCGCTCTGAAGTGGCAAACCCAGGGAGGACACAAAAGCAGGAGGAAGAACACACGAGGCGCTCAGAGGTGACAAGCAGCGTGATGCATTTGAGGGAACTGCATGTTGTTCAGTAAAGACTTGAATATTGGGGTGTGGGATATTAGGGTGCCTTAGGGATAAGTGGGGTCCACTGAGAAAGACAGCACCACATAAGAAAGGTTAAGACCATAGTCCCTGGTCAGACGTACACATAATTGAACTTCAACCCTGCTACTTACTAGCTGTGCAACCTTCATCACAACTCTTTTTTTTTTTTTTAAGATTTTATTTATTTATTTGACAGAGAGAGAGACACAGCGAGAGAGGGAACACAAGCAGGGGGAGTGGGAGAGGGAGAAGCAGGCTCCCCGTGGAGCAGGGAGCCTGATGTGGGACTCGATCCCAGGACCTGGGATCATGACCTGAGCTGAAGGCAGACACTTAATGACTGAGCCACCCAGGAGGCCCCTTCATCACAACTCTTAACCTTCCTGAACTTTAGTTTGCTCATCTATAAAATGGGGGCAATAATTATCAATCTAAGCTGGTCGTGAGTACGAGATGGACACCAGGTGCTCGGTGCTTTTTCTGACACTTAAAAGATGCTCGGAAAATAAATGGCCTCTGGTTTGCAGACTTCAAAATCTGATTGGCTTAGGTCAGCCAATCAAGTGAGGTTGTTTGGGGTCACGTGACCATGCCTGCTCCAATCAGCTGCAGTCACAGGGCTGAAGTTATTTGCTTGCTGCGGCCATCGTTGCTGAAAGGATTGGTGAAGGCCAGCAGAATAAGGGGTGTGGAGCCCTAGGTGTGTGCTTATGGGGGAGGCCTAGAGAAGCCGGGAGACAAACGTGTTTCTTCCGGTGGACCTGTGGGAGCTTCAGGGTGTCCCAGCTGACGTGGTCCTGGCTTCTGTTCCATAGCCATTGCCCTCTGAACATCCTTCCTTACCGTTCACGCCTCAGCTTTTGCATCTGCAAAATGGGAGAGGTGTTAATTCTGCTTATCTGTCTTCCAGTGCACCTGTGAGGATGAGCATCCAACGACATCGTGTTTATGGAGACTCCTGGTGTAAATGCCATGTAAATATATAGGATCATTCATTTACCGAAGAAGTGATAAAACTGTTCTAGTGAGCTGCTAAAGGAGATCTTAATCAAGGCTCTTGGGACAGAGAAGACACTCACTCTGAGTCACTTAAGTCGATGGATACGTATGGGGGGGGATATGATAGAAAAAAAGCAAGTCAGACAGCATCGTGCCTCTTCTGTCTGGGCTGCATGAGGGCTGTTGATTTTGTCTCTGGCTCTGTGTAACTTTTTTCCCTCTTTGCCGGTGGGTGACTCTCCCTTGGCTAGTGTATGGGAGGGAAACTTACTTTTAATTGCAAACCCTTTTCGGTAGTGTGCTTTTTAAAAAAATATTATGAACATACGTGACCTTTTCACAAAATATAAAATAATAACGATAACGATACAGATTATGGGTCGGGGGTCTCAGCGGGCGTTGAAAGTACTGGCCCGTGTTGCGGATCTTGTCTCCTTGTGAAACAGCTCTTTCTCCAGCCTGTTTTCTTATTTTGGAAAGTGATTTTAGAAACCAAGATCTGGGCGCGAGGTGTGGTGGTTTCTCCTGGGGTGTTGCTGCCTCTAGGTCCTGTCTGCTGGCAGAGGCAGGAAATAAGTGTGTGTGGGTGGGTGGGTGTGTGCGTGAACCTACTTATCTTCATTAAGCTAAACATGAGTTCACACTGATATCTCTAATCCGTCCCCACGTGGGTCATTCCAGCCTCCTCCCTTTGCTTTGCTCGAACCCCAGCCCTGAAGAACCTGGCTCCACCCTTCTGCCATATCTGTACTTAATACAAGTGGACACTCTCTCCCCACTTGATGTATACAGCCAGGACACCCTTGGTGAATTATGTGAAGGAGAAATGGTGGGAGGCGTGGGTCTGTAGGAGCAGCACCCTTGGCTCCCCGAGGGACTGTTCCCAGAGCTACGCTGGACTTCTGAGCGTCTCCCCCGATGCTTGACCAAGCACCCGGCGAGGAACACACACCTGAACTTGAGGAAACAGACCGTGGGGGGCGGGGGGTGCAGAGGAAGGAAACCTTTTCTATATGAGGTCAAGCAAGGCAGAAGTTTAGGGAGACTCGTGCCCTCCTTACAATGATGCGAGAACAAGAATGCTGTCCCCCCTGCCCTCCAGCCAGGGTGGCCTCCGGTGACAACCAGGAAATGATGCTCTGACTGGGTTCCCACAGGCGTGAGGGTCGGGGCAGGATAGGCCAGGGTGACAAGATGGACAGGTCGCTCTCCTGGCTCCACGGTGGAATTCACACTGTAAAGGGCACACTTCCATCTGGCCTCATCTGATTCCTCCTCCTGCCTCACGCTCCCTCAGAGGTCTTGGGTCTCCAGTTTCCAGGAGGAATGCAGACATGAGAGGTAAGTTTGTGCTAGGAACCTAGACAAAGCCGAAACAAGGTCCAGGATGCGGGAAGCTGGACACCGGCTACCTTGCAAGCCAGCTGCGCTTTCAGGTCAGCTTTGGCTTCCCAGCAAAATCCCCAGGGTTGTGGGTCTGGAACCAGAGGGAAAGTGAGCTGCTTGATGGACAGTTCTGCATCCAGCCTAAGCCCCGGGCAGGTGATGGGGGCACCCCGATGGCGGGGATGCTCCTCACTGTGCTCACTTGCGGAGGCAGGGCTGCTAGGCTAGAGGCAAGGGTGCACATGCGTCTAAGCTCAGCCTTGCTTTGGGTGGCGCTGGGTCCTCTACTTGCCTCCTCTGCCTGGATGGGCTTCCGGGATTTGACTTAAGGTAGGGCAGTAATGCCTCCAAACACTGCGCTGTTCTTTTTTTTTTTTTTTTTTTTTAAGATTTTATTTATTTGACAGAGAGATAGAGAGAGCACAAGTAGGCAGAGCGGCAGGCAGAGGGAGAGGGAGAAGCAGGCTTCCCGCGGAGCAGGGAGCCCGATGCGGGACTCGATCGCAGGACCCCGGGATCATGACCCGAGCCGAAGGCAGATGCTTCACTGACTGAGCCACCCGGGCACCCCAACACTGGGTTCCGTGCTTGCCATGGGGGTGCTCTGGCGAGAGGGGCCCGGGCGTTCAGACCCAAGCCTCCCCCGTAGCTGTGTGTGGTGCTCAGCGCCCTGCTCGTCTCTGCTGTAATGCCGAGTGCTCCAAAGGTAGAGCTCACAGACAAAACGAAAATCACCCCCAAAACAACAGCCTCCTCTCCAAGGGGCCCACATCGGTGACATCTGGTGTACCTCCCCCAGTGACTTATTTGTAGGCGAGGGTCCCCTTCTCTCCACCATTATCCCACCAGGGAGACGAAGTCCTTAAGAATTTTGGACCTGGAAGGGTTCTCTCAACAACTGGATTTAGAAAGGCAAAGGACAGTTTGGGGTAAGACACAGTGTCCCGAAAAGATCTCAGTGTGAGTTTTGGAGGCTTAAAGAGGTGACCCTATGAAATCAGGAAAACAAACAGTAAAGAAATTAAACTCAGTGAGCAGTTATTTCTGGGAAGACGGACTTCCGGTTGCACGGATGGGCGGGGTACACAAGTGTGTTTACAGCTACGTGAAGGAAGAATCCCATAGTGATATTGTGGAGCTCGCAAATATACAGCTACGGGATTAATTTTTTAAATGTCCCTAATGCCACACAAATGTCTCACTGCTGTTTGTCAGAACTCCCTAACTCAAAAAGGCCTATCTTTCTTTCCACATAGATGGAAGATAAGGTGCCGGGCCCTGAGAAACTGGTTTAAAAGATTTTAAAAACTCCTTTGTAGGTGATAAAAAATAAATAAATAAAACAACAAAAACTGATATTAGAGATACCTGTAAAGCATTTGAGTAAAAAGAACCATTTTCTTTTCTTTTTTTTTTTTTCCCTTTGAATTGGAATTTGGAAGGTTTTTTTTTTTTTTTATTCTCATGTTAATCCCCATACATTACATCATTAGTTTTAGATGAAGTGTTCCATGATTCATTGTTTGTGCATAACACCCAGTGCTCCATGCAGAACGTGCCCTCCTCAATACCCACCACCAGGCTAACCCAGCCTCCCACCCCCCTCCCCTCTAGAACCCTCAGTTTGTTTTTCAGAGTCCATCGTCTCTCATGGTTCGTCTACCCCTCCGATTTCCCCCCCTTCATTCTTCCCCTCCCGCTACCTTCTTCTTCTTCTTCTTCTTTTTTTCTTAACATATATTGCATTATTTGTTTCAGAGGTACAGATCTGAGATTCAACAGTCTTGCACAATTGACAGCGCTTAAAAGAACCATTTTCTAAGTGTGAAAGTGGAAAACAGCAACACTTATATGTTACACGACATGTAATATAAATATATCATTGCATCTAAACTAATAAATATCATAAGTACACATTTGATCTCCCTAAAAGTTTGTATTGTTAAGACGAGCCCAAAATCTTTATTCTCTCACTGGGAAAATATTTTTTATTACAACATTGGAAACTTGACTTAGATTTGGGCTCAGCTTACACTTGGGCATTAAGTAAAAGTCTGGAGTATCTGGTACCTATGCTCTCATAATCTACTTTTTTTAACTTAACGTCTTTTAAATGTACTACTATTTATGTCCACTGACATCCTTAAAATGGACTGGAAGTGGTAACTGTCACAGAGGAATTTCCATGTATACACGGATGCTCTTCCCTGGAAAAGGGGGGGCTCTTTGCTTCTCTCACTGATGATGTTCTTGAAGATGCAGGACTTGCTTCCGCTTCTGGAATGCTCCCCGTGTGCTTGTGCACACACTTCATGCTTTCCACGACTTCTCTCATTCACCCCTCACAACGCAGGGAGGTGGTCTGCGGGCATCCCTGCTCTTGGCTGCAGACAAGGACAGGGGAGAAGGCTGCTTTGCTCTGGATTCTTGGGCAGAAGGAGGAGGAGGGAGGGCTGTGGGCAGGGGTGCGAGGGGAAGCAGGAGGATGGGGCAGGGGAAAGGGACAGTATGGTGAGCGTCCCTGCAGAGGCCAGCAGAGCCAGAAGCCCGAGGACCCGGGGTCAGAGGAACGCAGAGCCCGGCTGCTGACGAGTGGCCCAGAGCCGTGGAGACGGCCTGGCTGTGCCCTGCACAGAGCCCTCCTCCGCCCTGGCGTCCCGAGTGCTGGGGACTTGGGGACAGCACAGGCGGCGCACTGGGACGCAGCGCACATGGGGCAGAACATGAGAGACCCGGAGACCTGGCCCTCACAGGCACCGGGGGGTGGGGAGGCTCTCCTCCATCTGCCCTCCTGGCTCAGGCATGCAGAGTCCTGGGTCCTGTTCAGGGAACCTTGTCTGACCTCCCCTGCTGAGGACACCAGCACAGGCCGGTCACTTCCCTGGCTTCTCTGCCAACCTTTGTCCCAGCCTTTAAAACTTTCTCTCCCAGATGGCTTGTGACACCGTCCCTTTTCCTTCCCTTCCACCAGATGCAGCTGTGCGGCCACCGACCACAACCCGCTTCCCTGATTCCGAGGTCCCGGGTGGACGAGGCAGAGAGGGCATCCGCTGAGCCCTCCCGGCTCTCCAGAAGGCGAGTGGAGATCCGAGGGTTTGCCTGGGCTCTTTGACGTTATGGAGACAGTTTTGACTCCAATAGCTGTGGCCTGATGAGCACTCAGCGTGTGTCAGGCTCTTTTCACCGATTAGCTGCTGCTGCTTCTCTCTTTTTTTTAGAAAAGATTTTATTTATTTATTTACTTGAGAGAGAAAGAAGAGCGCATGCACACATGGAAGCTGGGGAGGTGCGGAGGAGCAGAGGGGGATGGGGAGGGAGGGGGAGAGAATTTCCAGCAGAGTCCTCGCTGAGCATGGAACCCGATGCGGGGCTCAATTTCACAACCTCGAGATCATGACCTGAGCTGAAACCAAGAGTCCGACACTCAACCAATTGGACCACCCAGGTGCCCCTTCACCAATTAGCTTCTTCACCGGCCCCAGGCCCCTTGAAGTGAGTTCTCACCCTACATACCAGGAAATTGAGTCTCAGAGAGATGATGTGACCTGCCCAGAGTCACACAGCACATAAGTGGACAAGCTGTGATTCCAATTGAGGTTCCCAGATTCCAAATGCCAAAGACTTAGCCACTATCCTGTCCCATTGCCTAAGGTTGTTGCTAATTATTGAATGTCTGCTATGTGCTGGACACCAGCCAAAGCTTGGAGAATACAGAGATGAATAAGACAGACTCACTCTATGGATAGTTTGTCCTGTGTCCACTCTCCTGGGAACCTTGTCCCCATGTGTCCCCAGCATCTAGCACAGATGATCTTTCCAGTGGCTTCTTCATTTTCTCCATGTTCCTTGGTTTCTTTGGAGCCTTAAACACTGTAGAGAATATGTATGGTGAGTTCTCTAGATGCTTTCCCCTGAAAAACACATTTAAGCCTTATATTTTGCATCCAGTTTCAGGAGCTTCCTAGACCCTAAGTTAAGAGTCTCTGTTACAGAGGATTCTTAAAAACCACAGACATCCCAAACCAACAGAATCACATCTCAAACGGCACAATTTATTCACTCAGCAAATTCTTACAAATTCCCGCCATGTGCTGTGTGTCACACCCGGTCCTGGGGACCACAGGGAACAGCTGCCGCATTCAGGTGGGTCAGGAGGCAACTCGTCCAGTCAGCGGCCTCTGGACTCGCAGGCCACACCTGCAGAGTGGGCTCCGGAGGATTCTGTAGATTCTCACCTCTCTGTGGTGCCTGGACTTTTCTCCCTCCTGGCCCCTCTCATTAGAGTCCTCTAGAACAGGCTTATCCAAGATAAGCATGGATGATTCTGAATCTTCTCTGATGGGTAGCCATGTTCTCTAGTGCTTCTGCTCCAGAGTATAATCCCACAGGTGTGCAAACTCAGCTGCTCTTAGTGTTACAAGGTCAAAGCCACCCTCACCCTAACTTCCTCAACAAAATGTCAGAAACATTCTCCTCTCCTTTTTGTTGCTAATAATAATAATGACAACAACCAATAATAACCAAAGATTTAGCCATTCATCAGGCACATGTGTATTGAGCACTTTGGGGGCACCTGGGAATGTGGGGTGAACAAGATGGCGTCTTTGGCTGAGGCGTGCGGGTGGGTGCCAATCCACATTTCACAGGGTCTGAAACTTCCCCAGTTTTGTGGACCGCTTTAAGGAAAAAATAAAAACTGCAAGAACAAATTTTGGTTCAAAGGTGACAACCTGCAGAGTTAAGAAAACTTCAAAACATTGATGGCATCACAAACCCCAGAAAATAACGTGTTCGTGTATTGCCTGCCATCCGTATACCACTTGCTCTTGGTTTATTTATTCACGTATTTCGCTGGCACGGTCTTTGATTGCTTCTCCATAGGACAATGCTTTTTCTTTTTCTTTTTTAAAAATATTTTATTTATTTATTTGGAAGAGAGAGAGAGAGAGTGCGCAGGGGGAGGGGATGAGGGGAGAGAGGGAAAAGCAGACTCCCTGCTGAATGGGGAGCCGGACGGGGGGCTGGGGTGGGTGGGTGGGTGGGGGAGCTCGATCCCATAACCCTGAGATATGACCTGAGCCAAAATCAAGAGTTGGACACTGGGCGCCTGGGTGGCTCAGTCGGTTGAGCGACTGCCTTCGGCTCAGGTCATGATCCCGGGGTCCTGGGATCGAGTCCCACGTCGGGCTCCTTGCTCGGCAGGGAGCCTGCTTCTCCCTCTCCCTCTGCCTGCCACTCCCTCTGCTTGTGCGCGCTCTCTCTCGCTCTGTCAAATAAATAAAATCTTTAAAAAAAAAAATTTTTTTTACATCTAAACCAACTCTTAACTTTAGAGAACAGACTGATGGTTACCAGAGGGGAAGGGGGAGGGGACAGGTGAAACAGGTGATGGGGATTAAGGAGCACCCTTGTGATAAGCACAGGGTGATGTATGGAGTTGTTGAATCACTAAATTGTATACCTGAAACTAATATTACACTGTATGTTAACTAACTGGAATTTAAATTAAAACTTAAAAAATAAATTTCACATCTGAGGGGGCGCCTGGGTGGCTCAGTTGGTTGAGCGACTGCCTTCGGCTCAGGTCATGATCCTGGAGTCTCGGGATCGAGTCCCGCATCGGGCTCCCTGCTCGGCAGGGAGTCTGCTTCTCCCTCTGACCCTCCTCCCTCTCATGCTCTCTGTCTCTCATTCTCTCTCTCGCCAAAAAAAAAAAAAAAAAAATCTTAAAAAAAAAAAAAGAGCTGGACACTTAACCTACTCCACCACCCGAGCGCCCTGGGAGAGTGCTTTTTCTAGTATGTTTTGTAGAGCAAGTAAAATAAATTTCAGTCTTTCCTCTAGCGTGGAAGATAGAAATTTGTTCTTTCTTGGTGATAGTTTAAAAAATGATGTGTCATGTGTCATCAGTTGTGAGACCATCTAAATTTTTGAGATTGCTGTCAAATGTGGGAAAGACTTTACTGAGCTTCTATCAGCATGTGGTCATGTCCATAATCTGGGCATTTTGAGTTTTCTTTGTGAACTGATTAAATTTTAATACTCTTTGAAGTAAGGACACTCATTAACTAATTTGTCACCAATGTAAATTCATAAAGAGTTTTCTATTATCTTTCTTGTGAAATCAGTCAGAAACTTCTTGTATTCTTCAAGATGTTAAGATTTACCCCTCTTTCTAAATTTAGTTATCAAATAATCTGGGAACCCAATCTTTGATTCTATTTGCAATTTATCTCTTCTTCTTCATGAATGGTCGCTTTTGATATGATACAAAAACTTTTTGTTATAATTCTCACTGTTTGGTGCATTTATAACTATATATGTTGCATTATTGAGCATATTCCAGCATAATTCTCTTGGCTCTACAATAACCTGAATGTCCTAACTGAGCACTCCAGCTTGTTCATTAAGGGAAATGGTCCTCAATCTTGCATATTTAGCGCCTGAAAGTTGGGGGGGAAAGGTGTTGCACAGGAAATGTTTTCTTCTGGTGATTAAGGACACCCACACCCACACACAAAGCCACTACATAACCATTTTCTCCATCATTTCCTAAAAGGAAGACCATCTTAACTCATAAAGAGTAGGAAGGATGTGACCTCAGAAAAAAATAATCATAGCCCTTCCCAGGTAGGGACAGTTGGTAACTTCTGCCACTGGTTTATGGATTTGAGTCTTGTGTCCATTACCTCCTTGCTGTGTGACCTTGGGTAGGCCACCTGGCCTCTCTGCCTCCTTCTCAGGGTGGTTGGGAGGATTAAGTGATCTCATCCACGGAACACCGCCCCCCACTCCCCGCCGCTCAGCCGGCTCCAGGAGCTCCAGCGGCTGGGAGAGCGATCTTCGTCGTTATTCACGAGGCAACAGCGCCACCCAGTGGCTCTTCATCCCGCGTGCAGACAAGCCGCCTCCGCGCAGCAATAATGAGGCTTGGCGGTGGGCAGTGGGTGGGCACCTTGTGCTGGGGGCGGAGGGCGGAGGGCGGGGGGGGCAAGGCTGAGGCAGAAGCAGGGAGAAAAGCCACAAATATTCATGGAATCATGAATGAAGTCGGACCCTCCCCTGACACTATATGCAAAAATTAATTCAAACGGTCAAATATCAAAACATAAGGCAAAACCCATAAAACTCTTAGAAGAAAACAGAGCAAAAGCTTCATGACCTTGGATTTGGCCATGATTTCTTGGATATGACAACAAAAGCACAGGCAACGTAATAAAAATAGATAAATGGACTCCATCAAAATTTAAAATTTATATCCATCACAGGACACAATCAACAGAGTGAAAAAGGCAGCCTGTGGAATGGGAGAAAATATTTGCAAATCATTGATAAGGAGTTAATATCCAGGATATACAAAGAACTCTTACAACTCAAGAACAAAACATAAATGACAAAATTCAAAAATGGGCAAAAGACTTGAATAGACATCCCTCTAAAAACGATATACAAATGGCCAACAAACACATGAAAAATGTTCAACATTATTTTATTATTTTTTAAAGTTGTACATTTTTTAGAAGACTTTATTTATTTGAGAGAGTGCAAGAGAGAGCAGGGTGGTTGGGGGGGGGGGGAGGGAGAAGCAGGCTTCCTGCTGAGCAGGGAGCTCCATGTGGGGCTCGATCCCAGGACCCTGGGATCATGACCTGAGCTGAAGGCAGACCCTTAACTGCTTAACCGACTGAGCCACCCAGGGGCCCCGAAGATGCTCAACATTATTAATCATTAGAGAAATGCAAATCAAAACCACAGTGGATGCCACTTCACGTGCATTAGGATGGTTACCATCCAAGAAACAAAAAAACAAATGTTGGCGAGAATGTGGGGGAAGTGGGACCTCCGTGCACTGTTGGTGGGAGTGTGAAATGCTGCAGCCTCTATGGAAAATGGTGGGGTGGTTACTAGAATTAAAAATAGAATTGCCACATAATCCAGGAACTCTGCTTCTGTGTATATACCCAAAAGAATTGAAAGAAGGGTCTTTTTTTTTTTTTTTAAGATTTTATTTATTTATTTGAGATAGAGAGAATGAGAAAGAGAGCACATGAGAGGGGGGAGGGTCAGAGGGAGAAGCAGACGCCCCGCCGAGCAGGGAGCCCGATGCGGGACTCAATCCAGGGACTCCAGGATCATGACCTGAGCCGAAGGCAGCCGCTTCATCAACTGAGCCAGCCAGGTGCTCCGAAAGAAGGGTCTTGAAGAGATATTTGTACACCCATATTCATAGCACTATTATTCACTGTAAGCCAATATATGGAAGCCATCTAAATGTCCATCAACAGATGAGTAATGGATAAAGAAAATGTGGTCTGTACATACAGTGGAATAATATTCAGCCTTAAAATGGAAAGAAATCCTGTCACAGGTTACAACCCGGATAAACCTTGCGGACATTATGTAAGTGAAAATAAGCCAGTCACAAAAGTACAAATATTGTATGAGTGCACTTATATGAGGCACCTAGGGTAGCCAAATTCACAGGGAGAGAAAATAGAATGATGGTTGCCAGAGGCAATTTTGCAAGATGAAGGGAGTTTTGGAGATTGGACACACAACAGTGTGACTGTATTTAACGCTACTGAACTGTACAGTTAAAAAGGATTAAGACGGTAAATTTTATGTTATGTGTATTTTAGCACAATTAAAAAAAATTAAAGTGTCAGTACCACAAAAGACAACACAAAGCTAAAAGTCAAGACACAGACTTTAAGAAAAAACATTTGCAACTCATATGCAAATAAGCATACAGACTATATAAAGAATATTTTTCTATAAAGAGAAAATGGTGGGGCCCTGGGTGACTCAGTTGTTTAAACATCTGACTCTTGATTTTGGCTCAGATCATGATCTCAGGGTCATGAGATCCAGTCCCGTGTTGAGCCCCACGTTGGGCTCCATGCTCAGCAGGGAGTCTGCTTGGGATTCTCTCTCTCCCTCCCCCTCTGCTCCTCCCCCCTCTCTAATAAATACATAGAAAATGGTAGAACATCAAGAAAGGGACAGAATAATAAAACAAATGATTAATAAATCTATGCAAATATACATAATCTCACCAATCATTTGAGAAAAAGGAGTTAAAAAGAAAAATTATTTCTCAATCACCAATTTGACTAATTATGATTGATAATATTCTCTGTAATTAAGGATGTGGGTGAATAGGAACTCTCATATACTGATAGTGATGATATAAATCAGACTTCTCTTTTGGAACACAAATCCTTCATTTTTACCAAAATATTAAATATCCATACTATTTCCCTAGTATTCTATTTCTAGGACCAATCATTAAAGAAAAAAATCTAGCGCATGTAACAACTGATGAATATACAGGTATGTCCCATTCAGGATTATTATAATAGCAAATAATCGATACCAATGTGAATGCTCCTCAGTGGATAAAGTATGATAAACCATCCTATGGAATAATGGTACAACTATTTATAAAAACGATCCATATGTTTTGTGTAAAGTCTGGCCATGAGACAACACATAAAACCAGGTTGCCTTATTTAAATATATGTGTATGTTCATTTATAACTGGGATTTCTAGTGTGCACATACTCACCTATTAGAAATATTTTTATTTTCCAAAGCTTTGAAATCAAAGATGATCACTGTTTTATAGATGAGGTGGTTACTAGGTGAGGCAGAGCTGAGAGAGGCAATTCCTTCCAAATGGAAATCTCTGGAAACTACAGAAAACAAGTGCAAAGTAGGGTAACCTTCATGGAGAACAGGGAATCAAACAAAGAATTTAGACCAAAGCTCTTTGCACACTGACTTGACTCCATTCCACTGACTTTCTAAATCGTACACTCTTTACTGACACAGAGAAACAAAGGCAAAAATTCTAGTCTGTGGTCACCTCATTAGACAAAATGGCCAGCTACTCATCTCCCTGTTGCAGTACAAAAGCAAAACCAAACCAAACAAAACAAAAACAACAATAACAACAACAAAACCTCCCCAAACCCAACAACAACAAAAGAAACTATGAAAGCAAAAATCTATAAAATTATGTTTCGTTTAATAAATATTCTCAGAATCTCAGATAAGAGTTTAGGCCAAACAGACATGGATGAAGGCAGGCACTGCTAGGAGGAAGATGACCTTGATGTTCACTGTGGCTTCTCAGATGTGTCCATCAGTTTCATCTTGGGCTGCTTCCTCCTCTTTGCTCAGCCTGGGGTCTTTCTTTTGCAAACTGCAGAATAAGTCATAAGCCCCTTTGAGACAATCCAAGTTCCTCAGGCTTATGCAAAGCAAAGGAAAATAAATAAATTATCCTAAAACATGAGAAATAGAATTCTTATTTCAGCTGACAGCTGGCTGATCCTTGTCGATGCAGCAAAGATCACTATAAATTGTAAAAAAAAAAAAAGATCACTATAAAGAGTGACTATAACCACTTGTAAGTGTTGGAAGAACCCCTGCGAACATACAGATGAATTTGATTATATAAAAATAGAAAAATTTTGCATGGCATAACATTCAATAAACAAAGTAAAAAAGATAAAGCACAAAATGGGAAAAATTTGTACCTTAGATCACAAAGTTATAAGTTACAAATATTTCCTAAGTATAAGGAAGAAAGGACTACCAACAGTTCCAGCAGAACATGCTAGAAACATGAATAAACAGTTCAGAGAAAAAAAGAAGACAAATGACCCTTAACCTTGTTCAAAAAAGACAAATTCAAATGCAAATTACACTGAGATACTGCTTCTCTTCCATCAAAAATTGAAAAGTTTCATAATATACTATGTTAGTGTGATTGTGCTGAAATAGGGTCTCCCATACATTATTGCTCAGAAAGCATCATTCAGCCCAAAATGCAGGGGAATTTGGCAATACCTAGTAAAACTGCACAGGCATTAACCCTTTGATTCAAGAATCTTCTCAAAATGTATCCCAAAGACATACTGGCAAAAATATGAAAAGATTTATATACATGATTAATTGTTGCAGTGTTGGGAAATTTAAAACATACTTCTTTTTTTTTTTTAAGATTTTATTTATTTGCGAGAGAGAGAATGAGAGACAGAGAGCATGAGAGGGAGGAGGGTCAGAGGGAGAAGCAGACTCCCTGCCGAGCAGGGAGCCCGATGTGGGACTCGATCCCGGAACTCCAGGATCATGACCTGAGCCGAAGGCAGTCGCTTAACCAACTGAGCCACCCAGGCGCTCCGTGGAAATTTAAAACATACTTCTAAACTCAAATGTCTACAAAAATAATAATAAAATTCGACGCTTGGTAATAAATATTAAGGAAAATTCTAGAGATTAAAAACTGTGAGGTACACCAAAAGCATTACTTTAAGGCAAATTTATAGCATTCATTATTGATATTAGAAAATCCAACTTAAGTTGGAAACTATCACGAGCACACTATGAATGTGCATACCCTAGTTGTATCTTTCCACAACGCCAATTTATTCGATTATAAAACAAGGTTAACATAATTGCAAAGCAGTTTCAGGATTCCAAACTCAGTGACATTTCACTCCGCATTTAACTGGGCTTCACACAGGTCACACAGAGCAAAGCACAATACAAAGTCACAACCAACAAGCTAGAACAAGGGGTTAGAAGTTGACGAACCAAACACGAAGTCAGTCCGTTGAGCATGCAGTTGTGATGAGGATCGGGTCTGGTATGGGTCAGCTCTGGGCATTTCCTGCTCATTCTGTTCAAGCCGTGGAAGGTCTCTGTTATATTCAGAGATCAATCACGCAGAGCCTTTGGTGGTATTTGCCTTTCAAATGTAGTCAGACAAGGAAGGGTCAGCATCTGGAGGGTCTGTCTGCTGCCAAAGTCTTCCCATTTTAAGGGAGTTTAATCAGGCCTGGGACTTTGTTGGCCACTTCTGGTTCTAGTGATTATCATCAGCTCTATGTCCTTCCAGGCTCTTTCGGCTTTGCTAGTTATCAGTTCTGAGGGCCACCGTCATGTGCTCGTTTCAGTGATGTCTGGTCCTACCTGCAGGGCCCCGGGTTCCTTGCATCACGGCTTGACATGAGTGACTCCATCTTGCTCTCTACAGAAACAATAACAGAATAAACTCATAGAGTGACAGCGGAAGGTACACAAATGAGAACAGATGTAATGAAATAGAAAATAGGGATGATAGAAATAAAGCTAAAAATTGGCTTTTTGAGAAAAGTAAAAACAGATTATTTAAAAAAATTTTTTTTAAGATTTTATTTATTTATTTGACAGAGAGAGAGCACACAAGCAGGGGGAGCTGCAGGCAGAGGGAGAGGGAAAAGCAGGCTCCCTGCTCAGCAGGGAGCCTGACGTGGGGCTCATTGTGGGGCTCGTCATGGGGCTCGGCCCCACAACCCTGGGATCATGACCTGGGGCAAAGGCCGATGCTTAACCGACTGAGCCACCCAGGTGTCCCCAGATTAAGTCTTCAATGAGATTTATTAAGGAAAAAAGAAATCACAAAAAATTATATTAAGAATTAAAAAGAAGACGTAACTATAGATACAGCAGAGATAGAAAAGATAACAAATGGATCTTATGAACAAATTTATGTAATACATTTGAAAAATGTGTACCAAATGTATAAAATCCTAGAAAAACATAACTTTCCAAGACTGATTTGTGGAGAAATGTAAACTCTAGTTTTATAGCCATTGAATAAATTTAATCATAGTTTAAAAGCTTCCCTCTGTCTCTGTCCATCCGTCCATCCATCTGTCTGTCTCTCTCTCTCTCTCTCTCTCTCTCTCTCACACACACACACACACACACAACAGGTCCTATTGGTATTATTGGCTAAATACCAAAATTTCAATGGAGATATCATTCCAATCTTATTGAAGTATTTCCATGAAATAGTAAAAGGGGCTACTTTCCAATCCATTCTATGAGAACTCTGTGATCTTAATACCAAAATCAGATAAAGACTAAATAGAAGAAAGGAGAACTATAGGCCAGTCTTACTGTGGATTGCTGATATAAAAAATCAAAAGGAGAAGGCATTGACCTTGTCTTCAAGTCAAAGAACCCAACCCACCCAAACCAAATCAGTTAGTGTGCAGTTCAAGACAACATGTCCTGAAGTGCTAAATGTTGTGCATGGCGTTTAAAATATTAGAGAAACAAAGACTAAGGTGGGAGGTGGCTGCTGGAGAAATTGTCATGAAGGAAGTGAACTAGGAAATAAATGTTTTAGAAATAAATCTTTTTTTTTAAGATTTTTATTTATTTATTTGAGAGAGAGATAGTGTGAGAGAGAGCACAAAGGGAGAGTGAGAAGGAGAAGCAGACTCCCCGCTAAGTGGAGAGCCCAATGTAGGGCTCGATCCCAGGACCCTGAGATCATGACCTGAGCCAAAGGCAGATGCTTAACCCAACTGAGCCACCCAGGGACTGCAGAAATAAGTCTTTAAGAGCAATCTTTTTTTCTGTCCACAAGGAGGTAGAAATAGGGTACAGTATATGTGGGGAGCTTGGTATATGTGGGTAAAAGTGAAGAAATCTGCCTACTTGGAACAGAAGATATATTTGGGGAAAATAGAAATAAGATAGGGGGAGAAGGTAGGATTGCTTAATCACAATCAATCCAGACTGACTTGTTGAACACAGTCGTGGCTAGGGAAGGGACATCTGGAACTCTCACCTCAGCAGCTGACACACAGATCCATGGATGGTTGATGGATGGACAGACAAATAGACACACAGATGAAAGGATGGATTTCACATGTCACAACTCATCCAGGCTGTTGGGAAGGTAAAATTTTAAAGTTTCAGTTAGGGGCACCTGGGTGGCTCAGTCGGTTAAGCGGCTGCCTTCGGCTCAGGTCATGATCCCAGAGTCCCTGGATCGAGTTCCACATTGGGCTCCCTGCTCGGCAGGGAGTCTGCTTCTCCCTCTGACACCCCCCCACCACCTTTGTGCTCTCTCACACTGTCTTTCTCAAATAAATGAATAAAATCTTTAAAAAAAAATAAAGTTTCAGCCATAAATCTAACAGATTTGTCAGAAGCTAGATTTAGTGACATTAAAAGACATAAACCCACACCAGGCACACAGAATCCCTACATGAAGACCAAATGGGAACCAAATATTCTTTCCTTCAAGGCCATCATCAGCTTCTTCCTGTATTTTCCCTTACGTTTCTAAATTGATTTGTTCCTCTGAACTGTCCTAAAGAGCCCACCCAGCACAGGCAATACAGTTACCCAGAGACCACACTCAAGTCCATGGGTAATGGGCAAATTTTCACCTTTCTACCATGTAACCTTTTATTTTTTATTTTTTATTTTTATTTATTTATTTTTTATTTATTTATTGAGAGAGATAGTGATAGAGAGAGAGCATGAGACGGGGGAGAGTCAGAGGGAGAAGCAGACTCCCCGCTGGGCGGGGAGCCCGATGCGGGACTCGATCCCGGGACTCCAGGATCATGACCTGAATCGAAGGCAGTTGCTTAAACAACTGAGCCACCCAGGCACCCTACCATGTAACCTTTTAAAAGTCAATCTGAAATTTCCCAATGAGTGTCAGTGAGGTAATATGCGTGATAAAAACCCTGCCATTCCCTTCCCCCCCAAAAGAAGATGTCCTGGCCTGCAACAATCTTTTCTTCTTACCCCACCCTCCTCCTTATAAAAACTTGCCATTTTGTACAACTCCTTGGAGCATTTCTCTACTTGCTAGGTAGGATGCTGCCCGATTTGTGGACCACTTAATATGGCCACTTAGATCTTCCAATTCACTCGACTGAAATTTGTTTTATTATTTTTTAAAATTGAAGTATAGTCAACATACAATGTTGCATTAGTTTCACATATACAACATAGTAATTCAACACTTCCATACATTACACAATGTTCACCATGAATTTTGTCTTTGGATATCACCAATCAAGTTGCCTAAAGAGCCAGGGTCTGTGGTCACATGACCTCACGGGAAGGAGGCTCTCAGGTTCTTATGGTGTTTATGCAGAGTGCAGCTGATTGGAGATGAAGGACACCCCTCAGGAGACATGTTTTCTCCCAGCATGAGACAGAATTGGATTCTGAGACTGTGGGAAGTCAATGCCATGGGGCGGGGTGGCCTAGACAAATACATTGCAATTTGGTTCTGTTCCATGAGCCATGGTGTAACTTCTGTAGCCACATCATGAAAGCCAGAATTCAAATGGGAAGAATAGAATGCTAACAAAGAGTCACAGAACTGGAAGAATAGAAGGTAATTATGACTCATAATTCTGTCTTTCATTCAATCAACAGATGTTACTGGGTATCTAGAACATTGTTGGTACAGGGAATGCCCAAATGAGTGAGTCCCAAACATGGGAAATGCATAATGTCATTTTTTGAAGAATGTCATAAATCCTTTGGGATCAAATTTATCTGATTCCCACTGGCCTGAGACTGGTACCTGGGTCCTTCCCTTTGGGGTAAGCACTCCTATCTTCAGGCTTTTACTTCAAAGAGTAGACGTCCAGGGGTCATGGACCCTAAGTTGTGAGAATCACCACGAGATGTTTTTAGGTTGGCTCACTGCTTGTCAAAGCCTCTGACCCAGCCCCACCCACAGCCCTGCTTGTGGAGCCAAAGGAGATATACAAACAGCCAATAGCGTATGAAAAGATGCTTAACATCTCCATTAGGGGAAATTGCAAATCAAATCCACATTGAAATACCAACTCAGAACCATTAGGATGGGCACATTGTATGTATACACTACATTGTTTTATCCATTCATCTGTTGATAGACATGCACTTTGCTTCCATCTTTTGACTGTTGGAATAATAATGCTGCAATGAACATGGTGTGCAGATACCTCTTCTTTGAGATCCTGGTTTCAATTCTTTCTGGATATATACCCAGAAGTAGGATTGCTGGATCCTATGGTAGTTCTATTTTCAAATTCTTGAACAACCTCTGTACTGTTTTCCACAGCTGGTGTACCATTTCACATCCCCATCAAGAGTGCACAAGGGTTCTGATTTCTCCACATCCTGAGCCAATACTTATGGTTCCAAGGGTAGGCTCCTTCCTCCTTAGAGGTCTTAGGACTTGGATCACACTCTGCCCATTCATCTCACTCAAGTGGCCACCTCCAGGGGCTGCGCAAAGGCACACACTTTGGCATCCCAGCCTTAGGCAGGTAGATTATTCTGGCGGGCAATTTCGTGGCCCACATTCATTGTGTTTCAGAAGCCTCATGGGGTTTCCAAATGGAATTCCCAACATTATACCAGCGTGTTTATCATGAGCTTGTTTGACCATATGGTATGGTCATTATTTATGCCTGAGGAATCTTTCAATACTCAAATGCTACTCTTTGGGGGAGAACCATGCTCTTCCTGTACTACCATATGTCTTGCTCTTCACCTATCCCATTGCAAACACTTATCTTTATGTTCATCAACTAGTCCCACCATCCACAGAACAAATAGCAGTGAGCTTTGATATGAAGTCTTGCCATATGACAACTCCCTCAGAGAGCTAAGCATCTTTAATTCCGTGGGGGAAAGATCCAGAACATTTGGCTCTACAATGGAGGTAGGTCCTCAGGTTGTTTTACTACCAATCCTAGAGGCGGAGACTTGATCTGCTTGCATGCTCCCAGAAATACCCCCACTCTTAGCATATGTCATTTTATAGAGTAATTTTGTTGCACACATCTTTCTAGAGTGACTTTTCAATACCACTCAAGACCTAATAGTTTCTTTATGCTTACATATAATCTGAGGTCCTTCATGCCAATAGCATGCATGCCTAAGAGGTCACATCCAGCCCTGGAGTCAGGAAGTATTCTAATCTAAAATCCAGCTGTCGTCTTAGGAAGCTGCACAGAATTCTCTCAGAACCTCCAGCCTGGGTGTGTTTTAGTTGCCAACACATCCATAGCATTTGAATCAGAGCTTGGGTTTTCCGCCGTCCTCTTGGAATACAGAACTCTTTAATATTTACTACACAGGTGGGTTCCGGCAATCCAAAGAACTCCCACTTATGATGGGCAAGCTCAACTGCACAGAGGATGGGCTTGACAGTATTCAGCTATGAGCTGGTGGTAACAAGTTCTCCATTTATGAATCATGGGCATTTTATTTACACTTTTAGGTACAGGTGATCCACCAATTCATATCCCTCCTTCTTACTTTCCTCCTCGGAGTTTTACTGGGACCTTGGTGCTTTTAACATAACATTGACCTAAGCCCAAGCTTCACTTCTGGGCTCTTAGTATTACCTTCTTCGATATACGACATTGTAAAAGGTGAAATGAAATAGTCATTTATGTCAAGGGGTTTTAAAATGGAGCCAGAGGCCAGTAAGGAGATGGGCCTTATGCACATCTTCATCTGTAGGAGAACCGTGAATGTCTGAGTTGGGCCAAACTGCAAATATTCCAGGCACCCAGCCCAAACACCTGGAACTTTCTATAGTAAGAGACTTTGCTTAGAGATAGCCTTCGAAACCAGTTATGTTCAGCCAAGATCAGTTTTCTGCTACCAACACCAATCCTTGTAATCTGAATTCTTTGTAAATAACGTATACAAGCTTTCCCTTTTGTCTTTAAAAAACCTTTTACTTTTGGGGTGCCTGGGTGGCTCAATCGATTAAGAGTGTCTTCAGCTCAGGTCATGATCCCAGGGTCCTGGGATGGCGAGCCCCACGTGAGGCTCTTTGCTCAGCAGGGAGTCTGCTTCTCCCTCTCCCTTTGCCCTTCCCCCTAATTATCCTCTCCCTCTCAAATAAATAAATAAAATCTTAAAAACAAAACAACCTTTTACTTTTGTTCCTGGGTGGGGGGGAACACTGATGTAAATGATGTGATTTGAAGTTTTGGGTTTGTGAGTGAATGACTAAGAAAGAATTCTTGAGACATTTTTGTGCAAAAGGGTGATTTAATTATAGCACAGGGACAGGACCCGTTGGTAGAAAGAGTTGTAGCTACAGGTGTGGGGGGTGGCTGATTATATATTTTAAGTTTTGTGGAGGGAGGGATGGTAGAGATAACATAGGTTTCTAAGGAATTTCTGTATGCGGAAAGCAGGCTCTTACAGGACCTTGAAGATTTAGCTATTGTCAAGACAAGGTTACTTTTAGTCTCTAATGAAATATAAACAGGAAGGCATTAAGGTGGTCATGAACTCCTTGAGGAATGTCACGTTCTGCCTATTTCAGGTATCTATCAGTGGACTGCCAGCTGTAAGGAGATTTAATTTAAACTACATTTTTCTTGCCTTTTGTTGTCCTCATCAACATTTTTTGGGCTGCTGCCCAAATCTGTGCTCCGGGAGCTGCAATTCTGAGACCCCAAATAAATACTTCTGTTTTTATTCGATGCCATATATATATATATATATATATATATAGGCTTTACTCACCACCTCTAAGCCCTTTAAACATTTTAAGTAACTTAATTTTGATACAATCTGAAACTTGCAGGGAAAATTCAAGCACAGCAAAAGTATCCTGTTACATTCTTCACTGAAATGCATTAACTTTATATTCTCTTTCTCTCTCTCCCTTTTTACAACAACATTTACTGTATACATCTTGATGAATTTGGTCATATGCATACACACCTGTGATACCATCACTATAACCAAGGTATTAAATGTATCCATCACCTCCAGAAATGATCTTGTGTTCTTTTGTGGTTATTTACTTACTGGTTGGGGTAGGAATATCTAGCATGAGATCTACCCTCCTGGAAGCAGAGACCTGGGGGCAAGCTGGGGGAGGGGAACATGAAGCCAGGAGAGAGAGAGCGTGATCAAGGTGAATTTACTCAGGGTGGTGTAGAATACCATTCCTTTTACCCAGGTTTCTCTATTAATTTGCAGAGGCATGCTAATTATTCTCTTATCATCCCTTCTCCCTCTCTGCGATCATTTCTTCATTCTCTTTTCAAAGATTCTCAGTGCTTTCTTTTTGTCTTAATTAGGGTGCATAGTGGTTTGGCTACTCTCTTGTTTCTTAAAGAACCACCTCTTTATTTATTCTATGTATTTTTTTCACCTCCCGATTCATCCTCCTCTTCCATTGGCTGGTTTTCGTTAGGTTTATTTTGGTGTGTGATTGTGTTTTCTCCATGCAGGTGTAAATACATACATACATAAATGTATGTGTAGATCCAAGATACTTACAAAATATTTTTCCAAATTGCATTTAGTTATCTATCGCTTTTTTGCCTGTGTATCCCCGATTTTCCAGCTTAAATACCACCTTCTCTCCCACTGCCCTCCCCTCCCTTTTTAAAAAAAGATTTATTTACTTATTTTAAAGAGAGAGCGAGCAAGCAGAGGTAGGGGCAGAGGGGGAGGGAATCTCAAGCAGACTCCATGCTGAGCACAGAGCTTGACCCTGGGCTCGGTCCGGTCCCATGACCCCGAGATCAGGACCTCAGCGGAAACCAAGAGTTGGATGCTTAACTGACTGAGCCACCCAGGCACCCCTCCCCTCCTTTTTTTGCCCAGAAAGAACACCGGCAGATTCCTGCAAGTCATCAAGAACCTAATGATAATCACATCAACTCTCTGGCACTTGGGGTTGTTTATAAGAGTTATAAATCAGTCAGATTTCCTATTGGATTCAGCATTAAATTGAATCATTCATACATCCATCTATTCTCTTTTGACATGTGAATTGAACACATAGTCTTGGCCAGGCACTATTATATCTACTGGAGAAGGAGCAGGGAAAGAAAAGACCAAGTCCCTTCCCTCGAGGCCCTTACATTCTGCTGGTGAAAGACCAACCATGAGTGGTGATGTAGACTCTGTGGCACTCAGGAACAAATCCAGTGCATGACCTGTAGCACAAGTGGGCAGAAAGTGGTACAACTTCTTTGAAAGGCATGAAAGAAGACCTACTGGAAAGAGTCCCATGTGCCACGAAGAGGTAGGTACTTACTGAAAGATGCATTTCAGGTGTGCTTAATGCAGGTTCAGGAAATATTTACTAAGAGTCTGCTATATCTGAGGACTGGGCTGGACTCAGGGCAGGGCACACACTGAGTCCACAAGTGATGTCTGGAAGTGTCTCATCCGATTCAATATTCCAGAATTTTCTCCTCTGATTCCCTTCTCTTCTCCCTATACCCTCTCACCCGGGTTGCCCTCCTCCAGACAAACCAGATTCTTTTTTTTTTTAAGATTTTATTTATTTATTTGACAGAGAGAGAGACAGCGAGAGAGGGAACACAAGCAGGGGGAGTGGGAGAGGGAGAAGCAGGCTTCCCACTGAGCACAGAGCCCAATGCAGGGCTCGATCCCAGGACCCTGGGACCATGACCTGAGCCGAAGGCAGACGCTTAATGACTGAGCCACCCAGGCGCCCCAAACCAGACTCTTAAATAAACCAGAACACGCACTAGGCATGGCCACTCTCCAGAAGGCACCTGGGCCAGTTTCTATGGTGCCATCTACACAGCAGCCTGGACACCCACAGACGTCTTCCTTGGTATCATTTATGAACATAAGGATTTTCCGGGAAAATCTTAGTGAGGGCTCTGCAACTCAGAAGTAAATCAATGTCTAAATTCAATCCAACCTCAAAGTAACAGGACATTGGAATCTATTATGTTCTGGAACTTAATGCAATGACTATAATTCATTTGAAAAATAGCTAGGGATTTTCAAGTGTTTAGCCAATTTAGGCTTTTCTAGTCTTTAGAATATTTTCAAGATATTGCAAACAAGACACTGGATAACTGGCACACCAGACAGTGCAGAATTGAGTTTGGAATGAGAGCTAAGGGAACACATAGGTTTCTACAAAATTATGGTGGGACTTCAAAGCAGTGGGTAAGGTTAGGATTATTCAAGAAAAAGTCTTTTAATTAAAATAGTTGTCCAGTACTACTGGGTATTTACCCCAAAGATACAAATGTAGGGATCCGAAGGGGTACATGCACCCCGATGTTTATAGCAGCAATGTCCACAATAGCCAAACTGTGGAAAGAGCCAAGATGTCCATCGACAGATGAGTGGATAAAGATGTGGTGTACACACACACACACACACACACACACACACACACACAATGGAATATTATGCAGCCATCAAAAGGAATGAGATCTTGCCATTTACAATGACGTGGATGGAACTGGAGGGTGTTATGCTGAGCGAAAGAAGTCAATCAGAGAAAGACATGTATCATATGACCTCACTGATAGGAGGAATTCTTAATCTCAGGAAACAAACTGAGGGTTGCTGGAGTGGGGGGCGGTGGGAGGGTTTGGGTGGCTGGGTGATAGACATTGGGGAGGGTATGTGCTATGGTGAGCACTGTGAATTGTGCAAGAGTGTTGAATCACAGATCTGTACCTCTGAAACAAATAGTACAATATATGTTAAAAAAAAAAAAAGAAGATAGCAGGAGGGGAAAAAGGAAGGGGGGGAAATCGGAGGGGGAGACGAACCATGAGAGACGATGGACTCTGAAAAACAAACTGAGGGTTCTAGAGGGGATGGGGGTGGGAGGATGGGTTAACCTCGTGATGGGTATTAAAGAGGGCACGTTCTGCATGGAGCACTGGGTGTTATACAAAAAAAAAAAAATAGGTGTCCAGTGGAAACTAATATAACATTGTATGCTATTTATTTTAATGAAAATTAAAAAATTAAAAATAAAATGGGTACACAGTGTGTGCATCAAGGATTTAATGCAAAACAATGCAATTATAAAAATTAAAGAATTGCTGATTAAAAATTTTTTTAAAGATTTTATTTATTTATTTGACAGAGAGAGAGAGCACAAGCAGGGGGAGTGGCAGAGAGAGAGGGAGAAGCAGTCTGTCCGCTGAGCAGGGAGCCCAATGAGGGGCTCAATCCCAGGACCCCAGGATTAAAACCTGAGCCGAAGGCAGACCCTCAATCAAATGAACGACCCAGGCACCCCTAAAAATGTTTCAAGTAGCAAAATCAAAGAATGACAGAAACTTGGAGACAATCAACAAAAAAACCCTGACACAACAAATACCATTTTAAAAAAATGACTCCCCATACTTAGAAACTTACACATCACTGCAAATCCACTTGTAGGGATCTAGGCCAAGGAGACGATGATGGAGGAGCCTAGGTTTGGGTCCAAGGATAGTCACAGTGATTGCAATTTAGTTGTATTGGCAACAGCAGGGAATTGGTTAAAATGTTAAGTGGTGAGGGCCTAAGTTTCTGGAACTCCCAAGTGCACATGTTTCCTAAAGTCACCTGGCAGGTTAATCCAGGGATGGTTGATGGGTGAGGTAAGGTGGGCAAGAGAGCAGGCAGAATCGCCCACTTCCATCCCACTGAAATTCAGAACACCTGTAAACCTGCCAGGTGAACATCAAGGTTGGCCTCATTTGGGGCAGGATGGAGGCGGTGCCGGAAGGGGTTGGGCCAGCAGGGTTGAAATTGAAATGAGGGTGGGTACTGGGCAGGCATCAGTCTTGCTGATTGCAGGAGCATCCTGCAAGGCAGCTAGGCTAGTCCTACATCCACTTGGTGACCACAGCAGGGTACAGAGCCAGTCCTGGAAAAGGCTAACGCTTTCGGAGAGAAAAGGCTTTAGCCCCTCTGACCCCACGGATTTCAGTACTCAGACGCTGTGGGGCTGGAGGAGAGGAAACCCAGGCCATAGGGAGTGGGTACATCACCCACAGAGGAGCCTAATTCTTGAGGAGGAAGGTGAGTTGTGTCAGCAGAGTCCGGAAGACCCCTTCGGGTTGCAGTAGCTCCAGGGTGTGTGTGCCTGTGTGTGTGTGGTGGGGTGAGTGTCCAGGGGACACCTGGGCTCCTCACTGTGCCATGGGGATACATCGTAGGTGAGAATTCTGTGCACACCTGAATCCTACAAGCAAGCACCATAACCCATGGTGTCCTGTCACTTTCTGTGGGGAAAAGAATCCTAGTCAACAGTTTTTCTTAAGTTTTTAAGAATGTTTTACCAGGTTCCTGTCTTTTACTACAGGACGCTTCTCTGACAACTTCAGAGTTATCAGTCTTGTTGGTGTGAGCGGAAAACCTGCGTAATTAGTACCTGACGCTTTCTTTAAAGCCCTAGTTTGTAGAAAGTTACCAGGCAACTAGTTACACAAAGATGTCTAACAGAACCGTGCTCTTCCAGGGCTTGTCCCCTTCAGGGTCCTCACCTTCAGGACAGCAATGTCAGGCCGAGCCAGGACCCGAGCCCGAGGCAGAGCCCATGGATGGGCACCCTGCCAGCCCGCGCTACCTGGAGCCTCCGCGCCACCGGTGAGCTCAGTCCTGTTCAGTCTCCTTTATGCCGGGTGCTTTGTTTTCCTCTACTGCTTGCCTCTCACGTGTATTCACATATGCAAATGGACTTCCTTTCAACCTGAGTGGATGCAAATGTTTCTGAATATCTTGGCCCTAGCCAGTGACTCCTCTTTGGGAGTGACTTCAAAACAAGCAGCTGACGGCCCACAGATATCTCCATTCCTGATGTGCTCTCCCAGACATGTCCCACTCACTTCATTGGAAGAAGCCCCATTCTTCCAGTTGCTGGGGCCAAGTCTTTGGATCCATCTTGGACTCCTCTCAAACCTTTCACATAAACAACCAGGGAATGCTGTTGTCTCCCAATTAAAAAAAAAAAAAATCTGGTATCTGACAATGTCTCACCACCTCTGTTACCACTCTTTGGTCCAAACCACGAGCATCCCTGGCTGGACACAGCAAATGGCCTCCTAACTGGTCTTCTTGCTTTTGTCTTGGTCTTTCCCTCATGTTTCCCAGCACAGAGCCCAATAAATCGGCCAGTGCATCTCCTCTGCCCAACACCCTCCCCTCTACGGGTTCCTGTTTTCTTAGTCAGAGGCACATTGTTCAAAATGGCTTCCCTCCCACAACCTCTCTGACTTCTCTTGCTTCTCTTCCCCTTGCTCCAGCCACAGTGGCCATCTTGTCCTTCCTTGGATATTTCTGCCTTAGAAATTTTGCTCTTTTTTTCCTCTACCTGTGGCTTGTGTAACCTTGTGACTCTCCTTCAAGTCTTCGATTCAGTCTCAACTTGCTGAGGCTCTGCTTCATCCTCCATTAACTTAACCAGCCCCCTTCACACCCCACCTTCCCAATTACACCCAATTTTCTATACTTCTATTTTTCTTCATTTCCCTGGCAATTAACATGTGAAAGCTAAATAAGTCATTTTTTTTCTATTACTGGCATGTGAGCCTTTACAAGGGAATATGCTTCATGCCCTGATAGTGCCTAGCACATGGCAGGCAAGTAATTTTTGGGTGATGAATAAATACTGTTAACACCACTCTTTGTGACTATTCCCCAAAACATGCAGACCCAGCAAACAGGCCAAATTCCACCTAGCTCCCAGCCACTGCAAGGGAAAAGCCAAGTGGTTCAGCCTGCACAACGAAGAAGACCAAGAAGAGCACCTCAGCCTCCAGGTATAAAAAGAGAGGGATATGGTGAGGGGCAGGGGAGGTTTAATCCGTGAGGGTGCACCACAGTGATAACACTCAGGCAGAGAACCTCAGGATTCCCATAGGGTTCGGCAGGATGGGAAGAGTATACAGCCCGCAACTATTTTTCTTTTCTGCAACAAACTACTCGGTCAGCATTTTAGTCCCCCTGTATTTTAAGGCTTATGGAAAAGAAATGGAGGTTGATGACAGTCAGTCTAGACAATTGTTTGATATAATTGCTTTTCAGATTTAGACAGTGTGTTTGTATATAGTAACTCCAAGTTAACTAGGAATTCTAGGAACATGATTGGGTTTGTAAATCACTGCACTGGGAGGTTGAGCAGCTCCTTGAGCACCTCAGCATTCCCCTGCATTGTATTATCCTCATAGGTGGAAGGCTATCATTTTACAGGGGAGCACAAAGTCTCCTATATTAGCCAAGGATTTGGCTAATACATTTAGACCTCAGATCTGATTCTCTGATTTGCTCCTATTTATATAATTTTTAAGAGCATAAATGAGTGGAGGGGGAGAAGGAGAGAGAGAATCTTAAGCAGGCTCCACGCTGAGCATGGAGACTGATGTGGGGCTCGATCTCACAACGAGGAGATCCTGACCTGAGCCAAAATCAAGAATCAAACACTCAATGGACTGAGCCACCCAGGTGCCCCATTAAGTTTTAAATTTTTATCAATTATGGTGAGAATAGAGAACATGAGATCTATCCTTTAACATAGTTCTAAGTGTACGATACAGTACTGTTAACTATAGGCACAATGTTGAATAGCAGATCTCTAGAACTTATCTTGCATAATGGAGACTTTACACCTGTTGATTAGCAACTCCTCATCGCTCCTTCAGCCCACCCCTGAGCACTACCATTCTACTCTCTGCTTCTAGGAGTTTGACTATTTTAGATGTCTCCTATCAGCAGAATTATGCAGTATTTGTCCTTCTAGGATTGGCTTATTTCACTTAGCATGATGTCCTCAAGGTCCTGTTTTGCATATTGCAGGATTTCCCTCTTTTTTTTTTTTTTTTTTTAAGGCTGAATGATATTCTATTGTGTGGATATACCACATTAACTTGACTCATTCATTCATTGGTGGGCATTTAGGTTGTTTACAGGGCTTGGCTATTTTTAATACTGCTGCAGTGAACATGGGAGTGCTAATACCTCTTCGAGATTCTGATTTCAATTCTTCTGAAAGAATCCCCCGGAAGTGGGATTGCTGGATTATGCGGTGGTTCTATTTTTTTTTTTTTTTTTTTTTAAGATTTTATTTGAGAGAGAGAGAATGAGAGAGAGAGAGAGTACATGAGAGGGGGGAGGGTTAGAGGGAGAAGCAGACTCTCCGCTGAGCAGGGAGCCCGATGCGGGACTCGATCCCGGGACTCCAGGATCATGACCTGAGCCGAAGGCAGTCGCTTAACCAACTGAGCCACCCAGGAGCCCCTGGTGGTTCTACTTTTAAGTGTTTTGAGGAATCTCCATACTGTTTTCCATAGCAGCTGTGCCCTTTTTGCATTCTCAAAGGTTTAAATTTCTCCACATCTTCATCAGCACTTGCTGTCTTTTTGCCTTGTTTTTGGATTTTTTTCTTTTCATATATATATAACAACCATACTTACAGATGGGAAGTGATAACTCATTGTGGTTTTGATTTGCAATTTCCTGATGATTTCCTGATGACTTTGAGCATCGTTTCATAAACCTGTTGGCCATTTAGGTCTTTGGAGAAATGTCCACTCAGATCCTTTCGCAATTAATTTTATATATTTTTCAATTTAATTTCATTATGTTATGTTAGTCACCATACAATACATCATTAAGGGTTTTTTTGTTTGTTTTTTAAAGATTTTATTTATTTGACAGAGAGAGACACAGCGAGAGAGGGAACACAAGCAGGGGGAGTGGGAGAGGGTGAAGCAGGCTTCCCATGGAGCAGAGAGCCTGATGCAGGGCTCGATACCAGGACCCTGGGATCATGACCTGAGCCGAAGGCAGACGCTTAACGACTGAGCCACCCAGGCGCCCCATCATTAAGTTTTGATGTAGTGTTCCATGATTCATTGTTTTTGTATAGTGGGAGGGGGAGACAAACCATGAGAGACTATGGACTCTGAGAAACAAACTAAGGGTTTTAGAGGGGAGGGGGTGCGGGGATGGGTTAGTCTGGTGATGGGTATTAAGGACGGCATGTATTGCATGGAGAACTGGGTGTTATCCTTTCTCAATTAAAAAAAAAATGGGATATTAGGTTTTTTTCACTCTTGAGTTGCAGGAGTTCCTTTATGTATTTTGTAAATTAACCCCTTATGAGATAATATGGTTTGCAAATATCTTCTCCCATTCCGTAAGTGCTTTCATTCTGTTGACTAATTCATTTGTTGTACAGAAACTTTTTAGTTTGAATTCCCACTTGTCCATTTTTGCTTCTGTTGTCTCTGCTTTTGGTGTCTTATGTTGTAGATATTTTTATAATAAACTGATAGAAAATCCAGACTCCATGAAATGAATTTATAAATGTGAATACACAATAGTAAAATACCTATTTTTATCATCTATATCCTGTCTGAAGAGTTATGATTAATGCTTCACGTAAAGTACATTATGTGTAGCAAGTACTAATGAATGATGCCAACTGTTTTCTTTCACTGAAATTTGAATGTGGTAAGTTTGATTGCTGGCTGTGTCTGGAATTAGTTGAATGTGATAAAAAGCATTTTAAAAATTTACAGGGTGCCTGGGTGGCTCAGTTGGTTAAGCAACTGCCTTCGGCTCAGGTCATGATCCTGGAGTCCCGGGATTGAGTCCCGCGTCGGGCTCCCTGCTCGGCGGGGAGTCTGCTTCTCCCTCTGACCCTCCCCCCTCTCATGTGCTCTCTCTCTCTCATTCTCTCTTTCAAATAAATAAATAAAATCTTTAAAAAAAAAAAAAAAAGCATTTTAAAAATTTACATAAAATTAGTTTTTCTATCCTAGAAATTCAGACTTTGGTATCTTCTAAGATCTTCATAAAGTAGGAATGATAGCTTCCAGAAGTAACATTTTGAAGAGAACCAGTTTTTGCCACCCAGAGCATTGACTGTATTAGCCATTTTCAGGGGTATAGGGTTTATGGATAATATAGATTTTTTTCACAGTATTTGAAAGACTGCTTTGCATTGTCCTCCAAATATCGACCTCTCAAATATTTAAACCTGTATGCATATTACAATGTGATAAAAATAGAGCTTTTCTCAGTTGCTGTTAATAAAAAGAATAGATCAGTTGTTTTGTATCAAGAGCATTTCATAGATTTTTTTTTTTTTTTTTTAACAGCCTGTTCAGTCAGTCAGCATTTTCTGATGCCTACGAGAGGGCAGTGGGGTGCCAGGTGATTGGCCGATAAAGCCAGTAGAGAAGGGACAAGGTTTCTGCTTTGAAGCTTGCACCCTGGACAAGTGCCTGATGAGGGCAAATGCCAGAGCACCGATGAATGTGGGGGCTCGGCCAGCCACTGATGGGGAGTGGGGTCTTGTTGGGAGAGGCTTCTGGGTCACAGTCCCCCTTCCTGGTGACCCGTGACTGAAATACTGTTGTTTGGATCCTTTGACAATCCTCTTTCGTACCTCCAGTGACCTTGACTTAGTTTTCCTTAATAGCTGGGATTTAATGTTGTCCTTTCTGTTTTACTCTTCCGCCTTTTTTATCCGATAAAACTCATGGCTTTCACATTTGTTTCCATGTAGAGGAAGCTCACCTGGTGGCTACACTGCAGGCAACGTCGGTGAAGGAGAGAAACCGTTTTGGGGGCATTTTTCGAGACCATGTGGTGGATACCCGACAGTACTTGGACCATGTGAGAGAGTCCACGGCAGGTATGCTGGCCATGAACGACCCGGTGTTAGGGAATTGTTCTCGTTAAACGTGTGCTGATGTGCTGGTTTGGGTTTTTTTAATTTAATTTGATTTTTTTTATTATGTTATGTTAGTCACCATACAATACATCATTGGTTTTTGATGTGGTGATCCACGATCCATTGTTTTCGTATAACACCCAGTGTTCCATGCAGTACGTGCCCTCCTTAATACCCATCACTGGGCTAACCAATCCCCCCCTCCCCCCTCCCCTCTAAAACCCTGTTTGTTTCTCAGGTCCATAGTCTCTCATGGTTCATCTCTCCCTCTGATTCCCCCCTTTATTTTTCCCTTCCTTCTCCTAATGTCCTCCATGCTATTCCTTATATTCCACAAATAAGTGAAACCATATGATAATTGACTTTCTCTGCTTGACATATTTCACTTAGCATAATCCCCTCCAGTTCCATCCATGTAGATGCAAATGGTGGGTATTCATCCTTTCTGATGGCTGAGTAATATTCCATTGTAGATATGGACCACATCTTCTTTATCCATTCATCTGCTGAAGGGCATGTCAGCTCTTTCCACAGTTTGGCTATTGCGGACATTGCTGCTATGAACATTGGGGTGCATATGGCCCTTCTTTTCACTAGATCTGTGTCTTTGGGGTAAATACCCAGGAGTGCAACTGCTGGGTCATAGGGTAGCTCTATTTTTAATTTTTTGAGGCATCTCCACACTGTTTTCCAAAGTGGCTGTACGAATTTGCATTCCCACCAGCAGTGTAAGAGGGTTGCCCTTTCTCCACAACCTCTCCAACATTTGTTGTTTCTTTCCCTGTCCATTTTTGCCATTCTAACTGGTGTAAGGTGGTATCTCAATGCGGTTTTGATTTGAATTACCCTGATGGCTAATGATGAACATTTTTTCATGTATCTGTTAGCCATTTGTATGTCTTCTTCAGAGCAGTGTCTTTTCATGTCTTCTGCCCATTTTTTGACTTGATTGTTTTTTGGGTGTTGAGTTTGAGAAGTTCGTTGTTTTTTTTTTTTTTAAAGATTCCATTTATTTATTTGACAGAGAGAGACACAGCGAGAGAGGGAACACAAGCAGGGGGAGTGGGAGAGGGAGAAGCAGGCCTCCCCGTGGAGCGGGGAGCCCGATGTGGGGCTCGATCCCAGGACCCTGAGCCGAAGGCAGACGCCTAATGACTGAGCCACCCAGGTGCCCCTGAGAAGCTCTTTATAGATCTTGGATACCAGCCCTTTATCTGTAGTGTCATTTGCAAATATCTTCTCCCATTCTGTGGGTTGCCTCTTTGTTTTGTTGACTATTTCCTTTGCTGTGCAGAAGCTTTTTATCTTGATGAAGTCCCAAAAGTTCATTTTTGCTTTTGTTTCACTAGCTTTTGGAGATGTATCCTGAAAGAAGTTGCTGTGGCCAATGTCAACGAGGTTACTGCCTATGTTCTCTAGGATTTTGATGGATGCCTGTCTCACATTGAGGTCTTTCATCCATTTTGAGTTTATCTTTGTGTATGGTGTTAGAGAATGATTGAGTTTCATTCTTCTGCATGTGGCTGTTCAATTTTCCCAGCACCATTTATTGAAGAGACTGTCTTTTTTCCATTGCATATTTTTTCCTGCTTTGTCGAAGATTATTTGACCATAGAGTTGAGGGTCCATATTTGGGCTCTCTATTCTGTTCCATTGGTCTATATGTCTGTTTTTGTGCCAGTACCATGCTGTCTTGGTGATCACTGCTTTGTAATAGAGCTTAAAATTGGGCAATGTGATGCCTCCAGCTTTGTTTTTCTTTTTCAACATTTCCTTGGCAATTCGGGGTCTTTTCTGATTCCATACAAATTTTAGGACTGTTAGTTCTAGCACTTTGAAAAATGTCATTGGAATTTTGATCAGGATGGCATTGAAGGTATAGATTGCTCTGGGTAGCATAGACATTTTAATAATGTCTATTCTTCCGACCCATGAGCATGGAATATTTTCCCATCTTTTTGTGTCTTCTTCAATTTCTTTCATGAGTGTTCTATAGTTCCTAGAGTATAGAGCCTTTACTTCTTTGGTTAGGTTTATTCTGAGGTAGCTTATGGTTTTTGGTGCTCTTGTAAGTGGAATCATTTCTCTAATTTCTCTTTCTACAGTTGCGTTGTTAGTGTATAAGAAAGCAACTGATTTCTGTGCATTACATTGATTTTTGTATCCAGCCACATTACAGAATTGCTGTTTGAGTTCTAGTAATTTGGGGGTGGAGTCTTTTGGGTTTTCCACATAAAGTATCATGTCATCTGCGAAAAGAGAGTTTGACTTCTTTGGCAATTTGAATACATTTTATTTCTTTTTGTTGTCTGATTGCTGTTGCTAGGACTTCTAGTACTATGTTGAATAATAGTGGTGAGAGTGGGCATCCTTGACGTGTTCCTGATCTGAAGGGAAAGGCTCTCAGCTTTTCCCCATTGAGGATGATATTTGCTGTGGGTTTTTCATAGATGGATTTTATGAACTTGAGGAATAGAGGATTCCCTCTATCCCTATACTTTGAAGAGTTTTAATTAGGAAGGGATGCTGTATTTTGTCAAATGCTTTTTCTGCATCAATTGAGAAGACAATATGGTTCTTCTCTCTCCTCTTTATTAATGTGTTCTACCACACTGATTTGCAAATGATGAACCACCCTTGCATCCCAGGGATAAATCCCACTTGGTCATGGTTGATGATCCTTTTAATGTGTTGTCGGATCCTATTAGCTAGGATTTTGTTGAGGATTTTGGAATCCATATTCATCAGGGATGTTGGTCTGAAATTCTCCTTTGTGATGGGGTCTTTGCCTGGTTTGGGGATTAAGGTAATGCTAGCCTCATAGAATGAGTTTGGAAGTTTTCCTTCTGTTTCTATTTTTTTGAAACAGCTTCAGTAGAATAGGTATTATTTCTTCTTTGAATGTTTGGTAGAATTCCCCAGGGAATCCATGAGGCCCTGGACTCTTGTTTTTTGGGAGGTTTTTGATCACTGCTTCAATCTTGTTACTGGTTATTGGCCTATTCAGGTTGTCAATTTCTTCCCGTTTCAGTCTTAGCAGCTTATAGGTTTCCAGGAAGGCCTCCATTTCATCCAGATTGCTCAGTTTATTGGCATATAGTTGTTGATGATAATTTCTAATAATGGTTTCTATTTCTTTGGTGTTAGTCATGATCTCTCCCCTTTCATTAATAATTTTATTAATTTGGGTCCTTTCTCTTTTCTTTTGGATAAGTCTGGCCAGTGGTTTATCGATCTTATTAATTCTTTCAAAGAACCAGCTTCTAGTTTCGTTGATCTAATCTACTGTGTTTCTGGTTTCTAATTCATTGATCTCTGCTCTAATCTTAATTATTTCTCTTCTAATGCACGGCTTAGGCATCGTTTGTTGCTTTTTCTCTAGTTCTTTAAGGTGTAGAGTTAGTTGGTGAATTGGGGCTTTTTCTATTTTATTTGAGTGAGGCTTGGATGGCTATGTATTTCCCCCCTTAGGACCGCCTTTGCAGTATCCCATAGGTTTTGGACCGATGTGTTTTCATTCTCATTGGTTTCCATGAATTGTTTAAGTTCTTCTTTGATTTCCTGGTTGACTCAAACATTCTTGAGCAGAGTGGTCTTTAGCTTCCAAGTGTTTGAATTTCTGCCAATTTTTTTCTTGTGATTGAGTTCCAGTTTTAAAGCATTGTGATCTGAGAATATGCAGGGAATAATCTCAATCTTTTGGTATCGGTTGAGACCTGATTTGTGACCCAGTACATGGTCTATTCTGGAGAAAGCTCCACGTGTGTTCAAAGAATGAGTATTCTGTTTTAGGGTGGAATGTTGTGTATATATCTATGAGGTCCATCTGGTCCAGTGTGTCATTCAAAGCTCTTGTTTCTTTGTTGATTTTCTGCTTACATGATCTGTCTGTTGCTGAGAGTGGAGTATTGAGGTCTCCTACAATTAATGTATTGTTATCAATATGACTCTTTATTTTGGTTAACAGTTGGCTTATGTAGATGGCTGCTCCTTTGTTGGGGGCATAGGTATTTACAATTGTTAGATCTTCTTGTTGGATAGACCCTTTAAGAATGATATAGTGTCAGGGCGCCTGACTGGCTCAGTTGTTTAAGCATCTACCTTCAGCTTAGGTCATGATCCCAGGGTCCTGGGATCAAGCTCTGCATCAGGCTCCCTGCTCAACGGGGAGCCTGCTTCTCCCTCGCCCTCTGCCATTCCCCCTGCTTAATCTCCAGGCCTGTCTGTCAAATAAATAAATAAAATCTTTAAAAAAAAAATGATATAGTGTTCTTCTGTGTCTCTAACTACAGTCTCTAGTTTAAAATCTAATTTGTCTGATATAAGAATTGCTACCCCAGCTTTTGAGGTCCGTTGGCATGGAAGATGGATCTCCATCCCTTCACTTTCAGTCTGGATGTATCTTTAGGTTCAAAATGAGTCTCTTGTAGACAGCATATGGATGGGTCCTGTCTTTTTATCCAGTCTGCAACCCTGTGCCGTTTTATGGGAGTGTTTAGGCCCTTCACGTTGAGAGTGATTATTGAAAGATATGAATTAATTGTCATATTGCCTGTGAAGACCTTGTTTTTATAGATTGTCCCTGTAAATTTCTGTTGTATATCACTCTTGGGGTCTTTTTCCTTTTATAGAAAACCCCCCCTTAATATTTCTTGCAAGGTCGGCTTAGTGGTCACATATTCTTTCAGTTTCTGCCAGTCTTGGAAGCTCTGCATCTCTCCATCCATTCTAAATGAGAGCCTTGCCAGATAAAGTATTCTTGGCTGCATGTTCTTCTCATTTGGTACCCTGAATATGTCTGGCCAGGCCTTTCTGGCTTGCCAGGTCTCTGTGGATAGGTCTGACGTTATTCTGATGTTCCTCCCTCTGTACGTAAGGAATCTCTTCCCCCTAACTGCCCTTAAGGTGGTTTCCTTGGTTCTAACATTTGCGAGTTTTACTATTACATGCCAGGGTGTTGGCCTGTTTTCCTTGATCTTGGGACGGGTCCTCTCTGCCTCTTGGACACGAATGTTTGTTTCATTCCCCAGATTAGGGAAGTTCTCAGCTACAATTTGCTCAAATATATCTTCTAGTCCTCTCTCTCTCTCCACTCCCTCCAGGATTCCAATTATTCTGACATTGGAACGCTTCATGGTGTCACTTATTTCTCTGATTCTGTTTTCATGGATTCTGAGTTGTTTTTCCCTTGCCTCTTCTTTTCCCTTTTTATCTGTTAAATTATCTTCCAGGTCACTAATTCATTCTTCTGCCTCACTTACCCTAGCTGTTAGATTATCTAGATTAGATTGGATCTCATTGATAGCATTTTTAAGTTCTGCCAGTTCAGCTTTCATTTCTGCCCTTAGAGACTCTGTGTTGCCATTAATTGATTTCTCCATTCTAGCCATTGTCTTCACAATTGCTAGCCTGAATTCCATCTCCAACATCTTGGTTATATCTGCATCCATTTGTAAATCTGCGGCATAAATCATAATCTGAGTCTTTCCTATTTTGGGGGGTTCCTCTTCCTAGTCATTCTGTTGATGGGTGGTTGAGGGAATGTATAGAGTCCAAATTATTGACCACACCCAAGGAAGATGCACCTGTTTTACAGGGATTTAAGGTTGTCAGCCTCTTGTTCTCCCAGACTGTCTTCTGGGGGAGGGGCCTGCCGTGCTGTTACTCAGGCAACCCTGTTTGGGCAGAGTTGCCCTGCCCCCCCCCCATGGCGGGTGATGGGCTTAGTGGGAACCGTTTTTTGGGGGCTTTTGTTCTCTGGCAGCTTTCCTTGACGGCTTTCCACGTCTCTTCCGAGAGTCAGAGCAGAAGAGACCATTTCCAACCGTCTGCCTCAGAGCAGAGAGATCTCAGTCTGTTCTTCAGTGAGCTCTCCAGACCACACTATCTCCATTTCTGTCTGTGCTGCTATAAACTGCAGCGTCTTGGGTTGTGCGCCCCTCAGCAGTGCTCCCAGTCCTGCCTCCAGGTCAGGGCACATCCCTGCCCTTTATGCTTCTAAAACTGCCAGCCGCTCCCAGTTCGCCTGTGTGACCCTGCTGCACCGGGTTTCCATCCCGGGGGCTGCCCTAAAGTCCTTGCCCCGCTGCTACCGATCTGCGAGTCTGTGCCCCATCCCCAGCGCAGGAGGCTGTCGCTCACCGGTGATGTAGGATCCCCTGCTGTGTTTATCCTCTGATATCTGCCCACGGAATCATGGCTCCCTGCTTTGTACCTCAACCAATCGTCTGCGTAGATATTCTCTGTGTAGAGATCCGGATCTTCTTACATCTCAGGCTGATTTCCTGGGTGTTCAGAGTGGTCTGGTAGATATCCAGCTCAATTCCGGGGACCAGTTGGAATAGGGTCTCCTACTCCTCCGCCATCTTTTCCCCTCCTCGATCTGGTTCGTGTTTAAGAGTGGGTCTGAGGCTTCATCCTATCGCTGTGAGGGGAGGTACCCTCCTATCTGTTCTGGTTGTTGTGGTAGCACCCACTTTTGCAGAAACAAAGACCTATTTTAGAGTCCAGATGGACTCTTCATTTTTCTCTTTTCCTTTTAGAGCCACTAAAACAGAATGACCCAGCTCTTTGGACCCACTGAGATTTTTTTTTTTTTAAACTAAACATTATTACAGTGTTTACATTATTACATTATGGCTCCTCACTCACCCTTCCCCCCCCCCGAAGCCTTGTGTTAGAGATTTTGCTTTTGATCTCGTTATTGTTAAACATTTTAATCTTCTATTTTAACTCTCAATGTATGCTTACGTAGGACCCATCTAAATGGATGGTATGCAGTCTGGACACCAGGTGTATATAAATGTTTATGTTTGGTAGTTAATGTCCTGGTTTGGCCTAACTTTGGCTCTCAGTATCGGGATATCCATGTTGTTTTGGGTGTGGTTGGTCAGCTTGTTTCATTATTAACATGTGACTCCATTTTTGCAGGCATGCAGGGTAGACCCGTAAAGCTATTCACAAACCATTTCCGAGTGACATCTCGCCCCCAGCAGGTCACATATAAGTACAACATTGACTACATGCCGGACATTGAGGATGGAAAAGTTCGTACAGAACTGCTTTTGCAGCATAAAGCATTAATTGGAAAGTGTCATATATTTGATGGAAGCTCTTTATTATTACCTCACAAACTACTATCACCAGTTAAGTACTGTTATTGGACATTTTCTTTTTTTTAAAGATTTTACTTATTTGAGGGGGGGGTGAGAGAGAGAGAGAGTGAGTGAGCAGGCGTGTGGAGCAGAGGGAGAGGGAGAAGCAGACTCCCCGCTGAGCAGTGAGCCTGCTGTGGGGCTAGATCCCAGGACCCTGAGATCATGTCCTGAGCCAAAGGTGGACACTTAACCAACTGAGCCATCCAGGCACCCTGGATACTTTCTTGACGTTTGTTCTTTCTCTCATATTTTCACTGTAGTAGAGCAAATATACCATTTTTGTACGATGGTTTGAGGAGACCGCCTGGAAGATCTTTTGCCCATAGGCCTTGTAACAAAACCCATATGCCATGTGTCGTTATCACTGATGTTCCTTCATGCCTCATTTCAGTGCTTACAATGAATTTGAGAGCAATATATACATGTAATTTTTTTTTTTACCTTTTCAATGGCAAATATGGCTCAAATGCTGAAGTACTGAATAATTTAGTCTTTATCTCTTGCTCTCTAAAACTTCAGCAAAAAAAAATTTTAGAAGAACTTAATATTTTCTTCAGTAAACTTCTATATTTACCAAATGAGTAATTTACAGGAGCTTGTTTAAGTAAAAAAAAAAAAAAAAAGTAACTGTAAATGTTTAATTCTGACTCTTTACTTTGGTCTCATAAATCCTATCTTCTCCCTGCATGTGTCTCTGGGGGCAAGATGGCTCCTGCCGTGCTCATGTGTTGGATACCCAAGTGACCTGTTGATTTGTGGTCCAATAATGAGCTTACTATCCTTGGAAGGACTACTAGACCTTTTTGTTTGTTTTTCTTTATCTCAGAAAATGGAACTGGTCAGCCTGTTGAAAAAACAGGTTGTGAAGGTGACCATTGAATTCACGAGTGAACTCATGCCCACCTCGCCAGACTGTTTACGCTATTACAACATTCTCTTTAGAAGGTGTGTTCGTAAGATTTCATTTCCTTGAGATTTAGTTGTGTGTTGGTGTGTCAGTGGTACTGAACATAGACGTTTGCTCCTAGAATTTTGTGTTCTTCACACCTCCTCGTTCTGGGAAAGCAAGGGATCTTGGAGATGAAATGGCACTTGAACCTCACCTAGACATGTTTAAGTTCTGTGGCTTCTCCCCAGTGTTGTTCTCCCTGCCTACCTCCACATCCCATGCCTGGTTCCTGTCTAGAAGGAGGAACAGACATCACCTATGCACATCTATGCATATTTCTCCCTGGAGCAAATTCACTTGTTTTCTACGTTCACAGCGATGGACAGATACTCAGAAGTAAAATTGGAGGCACATACTCTGCAAAAGCTGTTTTGGTTCATTTCTAGGAATGGAGGACATTCTAATGGCCTTTCCATGACAGTTTGTTGTATGTTATGGAAAGTAGGGGAAAACAGAGGTTAAATGAACCTTAATATCTACCTCACAATGTAATTACTTATACCAGGCACTTCCTGTTAATTATTTGTAAGACAAAGTCGCTGGCATATAATTTTTCCCCCTAATGTATCTTCATGTGTGTTACTAAATGCTTAACAATATTTATGGTACTTTCAACAAAATCTATTTTTCCAATTTCTAGAATTTTGAAGATGATGGAACTGGAGCAAGTTGGTCGCAACTATTATAACAAGCGTGAGGCCACTGAGTTCAGCGATCATAAGTTGGTATAAAGTAGAAAGTTTCACATAATGTTTATAATTTATACACCTACATCCTATAGATTCTCACAGGTATACATACAGATATATATATGTATGTGTATAAATGTGTGTGATCCTGTGGGTGGTAATAAAAAAGGTTTAACAAAGATAATAAAACTAGCACATCAGGTAAGTATCTATTGGAAAGGGTGTTCAAAAGAGCATTCTTACTTCTAAGCACCAATTTTAGACCCTGACTGCCAGCCCTGTGGCACGTCTTTGTTCAGAGCTTGGAGTTTGATACTCACTTCTAATGTGTTCTATTTGCAGCCTGGTAATCTGGCCTGGATATGTTACTTCTATTCTTGAGTATGAAACCAGCATTACCCTCTGTGCTGATGTGAACCATAAACTGGTTCGAATGCAAACGGCTTATGATTTAATATCGGCTCTTCGTGATGGCTTCCCCGCAAAGCAAGATCTTCGGGAGCAAGTTTCTAAACAATTAGTTGGATCAATTGTTTCTACAATGTAAGTCTGCTTTAAAAAAAAAAAAAAAATCTATCCCATCACTTTGATATCTTATCCCCACCCCCCACCCCCCAATAAGAGGTGTTCCCATAGACTTCAAATCACTCTGTGTTAAAGTTCAGAAGCAGACCTAGCACAGCAATGGCCAGAACCAGTCCGTGCTTTTCTCATCTGGTTCTATAGCACGAGAGAGGGATACAGTTTGGTTGTAGACTTCACTGTTCTTGAATTCCTAATGCTGATCCAGTCATCTGCTCTGAACCCTCTCTTGCAGTAACAGAATATGTTCCTTCCAAATTTCTTTCCCTTTGTGTCTATTTTTTTAAAAATCAGGGCTTAATTATAATCCATGAGCAAATTTCCCCTTGAAAGAAGTTTTCTATTGTTACTCTCCCTTTAGACCAGATATTTTAAGTTGAGAAGAGTGTGGACTTAAAGTTGCTTAGCCAACATCATAAGAGTAAAGTTGAGGACTCCTGCTTCCCAATTTCAAAACTTACTATAAAGTTCTAGTAATCAAGACAGTGGCATGAGGACAGACATAAAAATTGATGGAATAGAATTGAGAATCGCAGAGTTAACCCTCATGTTTATAGTCAGTTGATTTTCAACAAGAGTGTCAAGACAGTTTAATTAGGGAGGGAATACTCTTTTCAGCAAATGTTGCTGGGACCACTGGATATCCACCTGGGCCTTCCTGACACAATATACAAAATTAACTCCAATTTAACTCCAAAATTAACTAGAAATAGACCTAAAGGTGTAAGAGTTAAAAGTATAAAATTCTTAGAAGAAATTATAGGAGTAAATCTCGACTTTGGGTGAGGCAAAATCTTGTAAGACACCAACAGAGAAGGGATGAAAAAATATAAATTGGACGTCATCAAATTAAAAATGTTCATTCTTCAAAGTCAGAAGTGAAAAACAATAGACAGAATGAGAGAAAACATTTGCAAATCACCTATCTCATAAGCAACTTGCATCTATATATGTAGAGAACACGTGCAAGTCAAAAGACAACCCAGCTTTTAAAAAATGGGCAAAGGATCTGAATAGACATTTCTCTCAAGAAAATATGGAAATGACCAATAATCACATGAAACAATACTAACATTATTAGCTATCAGGGAAGTGCAAAGTAAAACCACAGTGAAATAACACTTCATACCCCCCTAGGATGGCTAAAATAAAAAAGGTGGATATTAAGTGTTGACAAGGATGTGGAAAAAAATCGGAACCAACCCTCAAACCCTGCTGGTATAAATGTGAAATGGTATGGTCTCTTTGGAAAACAGTATGGCACTTTCTCAACATGCTAAACATAGTGTGACCATAAGATCCAGCAATTCTCTTCCTGGTTATATACCTAAAAGAAATGAAAACCTATGTCTGCCAAAATTGGTACATGAATGTCCATAACATCCTTATTCATAATAGCTCAAAAGTGTAAACAACTTGAATGTTCATCAACTGATAGATGGATAAATAAATGTACTATATCTATAAAATGTATTATTGGGCAATAAAAATTAAGTGACAGAACATGCTACAGCAGGGATGAACCTTGAAAGACATTAGGCTAAGTGCAAGAGGGCAGTCAGGAAGGGCCATGTATTGTATGATTCAATTCATGTGAAATAGGATGGGTAGGCAAATGTGTAGGGATGGACACTAAACTGGTGGTTGCCTAAGGACTGGGGGAGTTTAGTGGAAATGAGAAGTGACTGCTCGTGGTTGTGGTATTACTTTGGGTTGTGTTGAAAGGTGAATATACGAAGAATAATAAATATAGGCTATACATATAATAAAGCAGATAGATCCTGTAATTACTTGTAGGATTTAAAGCCTCTTGTTTCTTGCATGATCCCATGCAATGAATACGTTAGGAATAATACCATATGTTGTGACTATTCCACAGATTTAACAACAAAACCTATAGGGTGGATGATATTGATTGGGAGGAGACTCCCAGAACTACATTTAAAACATCAGATGGGGCTGAAATCACCTTCGTAGAGTACTACAAGACGGTAAGAAATCTTTCAGTGTATCTAAATCTTTTTTTTGTTATTCAAATATGTCTCGTAATAATATATGCATAACTTATATTCATGTGTTACAGAATGAGTCATAATCTTGTATATAATAAATACATATATTATAAAATTTCTCTTTGGGGTTATTATAACTTGACTTGTACCTGTTTTCCATGTATTAGAGCGCCTTGTATAGAGGGTAATGTCATATAATTAGAATGGCTCCAATATGACCTCTCCAGTAAGTCTTAGAAGTGGCTATGGTAGTTTTATAATGCTGGATTATTGGCTAGAAAATAAAATGTCAAGACTGCAGATACAAACACTTTGCCTTACGTAGAAGTTTCAGCCCTATAGAACGTGGTTCAAAAAGAAGAAAAAGACCAATTACCATCTGAATTGATGTCACTTCTGTGCTAAATCTCCTAACTCCTGAATTCCTCAATCTTGGTTCACAAAGAAATAAGTAAACTTAGCTTAGTGAACAAAGATACACAAATTGATGAGGTTGGTTTTCTAGCTTTGGCAGATAAGAGAAAGAATCAAGGAATTACAGGTATCTGTAGCAAATGGAAAGAGCTTATAATTAAAAAGAACAGCTTGTATTTTTCTCTTAGGAATGCAAAATCTAGTTACTTGGAAGCACTGAGGCTACACAGAGCCCTGTGACATCCCTCCAAGGGGATGATGCTAGTACAGCATCATCCCCACTTGTGCTCCATACTAGGTGCTTGTTCGTTCAATCCCAAGAGCATGTAATGAGGGCCATGCCACATCTTGGGTGTACGTTGGTAAGACCACTGCGTTCTCTGTTCTTAAGGAACTTGCATCCTTGTGGCAGGAAGAGAGCTGGCAGACAAGAAGAAAACCTATATTGCGGGATATATGCAGATAATTAAGAGGTATTGTGGAGAATGTCTGTTGGCTCAGACTGCTGGTCCTAGAAGTCTCTGAGGAGCTGGTGTGTGAATGTCAGAAAGGAGCAAGCTGTGCGCAGATTGGGGAGGAGAGAAGAGACCCCACTTCCAGGATGGGGCTGCCGTGCCCAGATCCCAAATGAGGCTAGAGTGTTCTGTCAAGAAGTAAACATGGTTATGGACGGGACGTGTATGGGTTGTAGGATATGAAGTCAGAGGATGAGGTGGGGGCCACGTTGTATAAAGTCCTGTCTACCTGGACAAATCGGATTTTATTGTCAGATAGTATTATACAGATGGATGAAGCGATGTATCTTATTTTACAGATGTGTGTCTAATGTACAGGGAATGGGCTGTCCGTGGGTAAAAAGGGAGGCAGGGACACCAGTAGGGAGGTGGTTAAGTCCGTTTAGGTCCGTGATCATGGTAACCTGGATTAGAGTGGGAGAGGGTAGGTGCAAATGGGCAGGACTTACCGATAGCTCAGATGTAGTGAGAGACAGTAAGAGTAGACTCTGGCTTTATCTGAGGAAGTGAGTGGAGGCTGGCGTCATTTACTGCAAGGGGAGAGTCTGTGTGAGGAGCTGGTTTGGGGATTGCTGGGTTGACAGTAGGCTCTGATGGAGTTGCAGACAGGGCTATCAGGCTGATGTTTGTTCATTCTCCACATTTCACCTCAAAGGTCATTGACTGAGAAGAGCCATGTTGGGTATCCCAACATCATCTGCACCCCCCAGCCTCCTCACACCAGCCTTCAGCCTCAAGGCCTTTGTGGCCACCTCCCCCCATTCTATTGTGCCCCTTGCATTTCAGAGCATCCATCCAAATTTGTAATTCTGTATTTGAGTGATTATGAATCTCTCCCGTTGCCAGTAGATGGAGTTTCCCCGGGGCAGGACAATGTTGGTTTTGTTCCTTATAGTATCTCTTACATCTTACACCATGACTAGTACATAAAAGTTCATCTATATGTTGTATATTAGTTATATATAATATATATTTATATAAGATATAATAGTTCATGTATTATATATGTAATATATAATAGTTCACACATGCTGGCATCACAGAGCAGTAGATTTGGGAATAATTTGAAAGAGCATTTACATGAAAGCAAACTACCTTCTTGGCATGTGTTGATAGGAGGAGCCTTGGATGTAAAAGAAATATAAGGCCATGATTTCAGCGGGTTTACTTGAGCAAAACTGATGAGCTGAAATAATTGAAATGACTTGGGTAGGCTCGGGAGGCCCTGGTGAGAACCCAGTCTAATAATAGATGGCAACGTAGTTGTGTTGTCATGAGACCTAGAAGAGTCCCAGGATCCATAGATGAGCCCTTAGAAGGAACGTACAATCCTGGCTTTCAAAGAAGGTTTTGTAATAATGCAAAGTGGGACAACAGAACTCCTATTTAGATGCAGAAGTTAATGCTGCGGGAGAGCCTTCTAGGATGTCACAGGACAGCTGTGAGAAATAAGTAGTGTGCTTCCCGAAGTTCTCAACAGGAAGAATAGCTCGTACAAAGGCTTTGCTAGACTGGGTGGTAGGAGTGGTGGTTGAGGCCCTAAAATGACACTATGATTCTGCACACATGTATATACATCTACACGTACAAGCTTCTGCCTTAAGACTCTAGAACCAGGATAATGGGGGTGAATCCCAGCTGCCTTTCAAATAACTACAGACCACTTTAAGGAAGAAAAATGTACATGGTCTGCAACAAGATCATGAGAATTAAAAAAAAGTAGTAGTTCAGCTCAAGGGGAAAAGAGCCATGAACACTGGATTTGAAGTCTTCTTGTCTCAGGAACTCCTTTGACTTTCTCGAGGTGCTTAATAGACAGATCCTACCAGAATTCCTGTGGCTAACTGATTGCCGATGAGGACCTCACTGATCAGCATGAAAGGATCTATGACAAATCATCACTTTGTGTTGGAGAGTAAAGGCACTTTGTCGTACAGGAATTGGAGCCTAGGGATAGGACCTTCTGGATAGGATGTCTTGGTACATGCCTTTTCCCGCTGGAAGAGTTTAGGGGAAATGACAGAGGAGGCGTGTTTGGCATAGCTGTGGTAGGGCAGCTCCAAAAAGTGACCGGGTTTGTTGTCCCCCGTTAAGTTTGGGAATCCCCCTGAAAGTTCTCAATTACGAGTTAAGAATTTTTAAGACAGTACTGTAGTGAGAAATACATATTCCAAGAGTTGGTCCCACATCTACCCATATGAAGTCAAAGAAGGCTAGTACAGTGAGCCCAATATGTTTGTGGGTCCTGTTCTCCTCGGCCCCGTGTGTTATAGGAAAAAAAGAGGCCATCCCCAGGACATCTAAATTAAGAGAACATGAAGAATATCTTTAATGCGTTCTTAAACCTGGGGAAACAGTATCCCCAGCACATCCCCTGGGCCTCTGTTGGTGATCCAAAAATGCACTGTTGTACCTATTTATGTGACTTTACTAGGGCTTGGGTGATAGTCACGCCAGTGTTTGGTTCTTGCTTCTTTTGAGCAGCGATATGATCAAGCGGTCACTGAGCTGAATCAGCCACTCTTGATCAGCAAAGGCAAATGGAAAAAGAGCCAGCAGGACACACCCCGTAAGCCTGTACTCCTGGTTCCTCAACTGTGCAACCTGACAGGTACAGCAGATTCATGCATCCTTCACAGAAGACCACCCCCTTCATCCCCAGATGTTATGACGTAGAGGTACACGCTTTCCACGGTACTCTGTGTGACCCAGAGCCGCGTTCTCTCCGTTGGCTCTTCCTCTTCCAGATAAAACCAAGGCCTCTCATGTATAAATCTATTCTTGCTTGTTGAGCAATATCTTTTTAATTTCTTTCAAAGGTCTAACAGATGATCTGCGCAAAAATTATAGGGTGATGAGAGACCTGGCTCTTCATATGAGGTTGGATCCAGAAAAAAGGCAGCATGAATTACAAAAATTTATGAACGCTATACAGACGTAAGTGCTGTTTGTGTGTGTGTGTGTGTGTCTCCTGAAGTAGAGACCTGTGCAGAACTCTTGGCATCTCAGATACTCCAACTAAAAAACGACAGGTTGGAAGAAAATGACCTCTTGGGGGAACAACTCTATTTGTTCTGTCAGTGCAAAGTTTGGGGAGGTCTGGAGGGGGAGAATGAACTAGAAAGATCCTAAGCGCAGATGTGAGAGCAGAGACGTGGTTTCAGAGTACTAGGGACCTTCTCTGCAACATGTCAGCACAGAGGACCAACAACAAGGCATCTTAGGTTAGAGGGGAATTTTGCAAATGGATCATTACTTTTGCTTATTTCCTTGAAGGAGGTTTGATCCTGTGGAAATATTTTTCCTTTCAGAAATAAGGAGGTACAACAGGAACTTCAACTCTGGGATCTGAAATTTGATGCCAGCTTCTTGTCCTTCTCAGGAAGAATCTTGAAAGAAGTAAGAATTTTTCAAGGAGGACGAGCGGTAAGACGGTTTCAAAATGGTCCCATTTTAGTTATTCATTTAGTCATTTGGGGTCAAATGAATAACGTGGAGGAACTGACTCGGGTCAATACCTGTCACTGCTCTCTCTCTTCTGGGGCTACCTGTCCTTCATCTAGGAGAGAGCAAGCAGATGTTCCATTAAAATGCATAGAACATCCTTGGCATAGAGGATCCTTGGCATCTGTATTTTATCTCTGTTAGTGTTGTGGTCCTCTCTCATGGCAAAACAATCTTCCAAATGTTTCCTTAAGAGTCAACTACCTAGAATCAAGACAATCCAGAATAACCCATGATAGAATTCCAGTATTACTCCCCTCTATCTTAAGGAAGAAATAAGTAAATTCAGTCACGACTGAAGTTTAAAATGGTAACCTTTCAATAGGAAGTAGCACAGATTGGCCATGGGAAGGCTCCTCAATATATATATTGATCAGCAAAGGCATAATATATATATATGTATATATATAATACAAATTTTTAAATGAAATCTTATCCTCTCTCTTCCAGTTTGACTCCCACCCACAGTTTGCAGATTGGTCAAAAGAGACAAGAAGTGGACCCTTACTCAAGGTGAAGTCACTAGATCATTGGCTAATACTCTATCCCACAGGAAACTACAGAGCAGCCTCCTCTTTTCTGCAGAGTCTACGGAGAGTCACACCCACCATGGGCATCTCTATGAGAGAGGCAAAAATGTGAGTTGAGCCGCAATTACCTCCATTTAAAAACCGGTTGTTAGCTATCTGGAAGTGGAATCAGAAGATACTAAATTAGACGAATTGGTCGCTTTATCAAAACCCTGAAAGTTTGTAAACAAAGTTTAGTCTATTCCAGTAACAGGTAGTAAAATAGGCTTTTGTGATGTATGGTTTGTGGCTATTGAGATACATGCTAAGGAAGCCAAAAATTGAACTTATTTTTGTTTAAAGAACAAACTTTTGGGGTGTCTGGGAGGCCCAGTCGGTTAAGCGTCCGATTCTTGGTTTCTGCTCAGGTCAGGCTCTGGCTCAGTGAGGACTTCTGCTTAAGATTCTCTCTCTCTCTGCCCCTCCCTCCATGTGCACATGGGCTCGCTCTCTCCCTCTCTTTAATGAATAAGTAAATCTTTAAAAAAAGCCTTTCAGCTGAAGTAACTGTCTTAACATTGTATTTTGTTTTGTTTTATATCGTGAGTCATTGGCTGCATAAAATGTTTACTGTTCATTTTGAATATAGATGTTATATACTTACTTTCTAGACTTGAAGTAAGTGATACAGTCCAATCCTATACATCTGCCTTAGAAAATCACGTGTCCTCCAAAACACAGATGGTAAGTGTCTATTTGATAGTGACTTGATATGTCTTGATACATAGTGTTATAAATCACATCTGTTCAGTTTTGAGTGGTAGTCACTCAAAATCTATCTCAAGTACCCTGTCCTTGGCAGGCTCTTGTCTCCAATTCCTGTCCTTTTCTCTCTCGGAGGCCGTCAGTCTGTTCATGGTCTCCAACCTTTCAGACATGTTCAGTGGCGGGGTGGCCAGACCCTTTGGGAGAAAGTGGCCACAATTTCTGAGATCATTTCTCTGGTCCCTACTTCTCTCCTGTCTTAACCCTATAACTTTATGAACTTGTTAGACTGGCTGAGCCCCAAAGAGGCACAGTCTGGTATTTTCATCAGCTTGAACAGCTCTTCCTAGGAGGAGACTGGCCCATGCTATTCCAGAAACTGAATTTGTAGGAGACAACATTAGCTGACCGCTCTCAGAAAACTCAGAAATCATCACATAGAAATTTAGAATCTAGAAGATGTTGCACTTATATTTAAAAGCTTGACTTACTGACCTACTAAAATATATAAAAAGAGGGAGGGATGGGTGTATGTGTGTGTGTATGTGTATATAATCTGTACCCAAAAGATGAGGTGCTTTAAAAAAAAAGCCTATCTATAAGTTATTTTAGCCCTCATCTTTAAAGGATCTCAACAGGCATGGAGAAATGCCAAACCAATAATGAAGGACTGGTATCCTACCTATCAAACACACACATTGACCACAGTCCGTTACAATTAGAAGTCATTAAACCACTTACATTCCAAAACCAAAGAATTACTTGTAAGTAGGAATTGTATTAGAATAATACCGATAGAAATTTTAAAAAGTAATTTAGACCTTATAAGTAGTATAAGTCAAACCCTGTATAAAACAGCAAACTAATAATGACAGGGGACTTCTGGCCCTTGATGAATGCATTAGGAATGAAGTCTGAATCTTAATGCACTAAGTGCAGAGTGAACCAAAATAAAGTAGAACAAAATAAATAACAAAAAGCAGAAACTAAGCAGAACAACAAATCTAAAGCCAAAAGTATTAAAACTTGATGTTGTCAAGAGTACAGAAGAGAGTCCCAAGGAGGCTTGACAACATTAAGAACAAGGAGAGTTCATGATTAAGAGACATGTTGGAGAGTAAAGAAATATTAGGAGAACACCATGGGCCAGGGGTGCCAGTAAGTCTGAAAACTGGAAATCAAGTTTTTAGAAAAAGAAGGAATGAACTGGTTAGTGTGGTGAAATTTTAGGAAAAATAATTGCAGATAAAATGTAAACAAAATGCATATAATGCATTTGATAGAATTCCATATTCCTTCATGTGAAAAGAAAAACTTCATCTAGAATGAGAAAAGAATGTCCCTAATCTGAGGATATCTGCCGCAGAAAGTCTTCCTAGAAGCATCATTGTTAAAAAAGTATAAAATGTAAAAATATATAACATATAATATATTATACATATAATAATACATACATGTTAAGAACAATACCTGGAGGATTTTCCCGTCCCAGTCCGAACCCCGCCACGCAGTAACTGCCCTTCCTCACGGCTCCGTGTCCTGCTGGAGGTCCAAGCGAGTGTTGAAAACTTTGCCTGCTGTCTGTACATCAGGCAGTTCGCAGAACTCCTGAGCTTGTTTGCTTGGGGGTAAAATGGGGACAGTATTGATCTCAGTAGCTTATTGAAGAATGAGCTGAGTCGGGTACAGCGCTTGGCAAGTGCCCCTCACATGGCGTCTGGCCTGAACGTGGTGACTGTCCTGAGAATGGTGCATTTCAGTCTGTGCTTTTTAACCCTCCCATGTTAACTTCATGATAAACTCCCGGAAACAGAATAACCAGGACGTAAGGACTTTGCAAGTTCAAGGGATTCATGCATACTGCCTGTGCCTGGCTCCCAGACTTTCTTCTTCCATGTGGTCACCTTCACAATTATTTAATGGACTGGGATTCCAGACCCTTTGCCCTCATGGACCAGCTATGATTGAATGAATAGACTCTGCTTTATCAGTGCTCCACCTACAGTTTCCTTGACGTGGCGTCCAGTTCTCCTAGCACTGTGGTGGCGTCCTGGACAGTCTCACTTTTGCTTTCTTTCAAGGTCGTTTGTGTGCTGTCCAGTGAAAAGAAAGATCTGTATGATAGCATAAAACAATACCTGTGTGTCAGTTGCCCGATCCCAAGCCAGTGTGTCATCGCACGGACCTTAGACAAACCCCAGACGCTGATGACCATTGCGACAAAGCTTGCCCAGCAGATGAACTGCAAGATGGGAGGTGCCCTCTGGAAGGTGGACACAGGAGTAGGTTGGATTTCATTGCCTTCTCTTTATTTCAGTTGTGTTCAGTGGAATTCGTTAAGACTCTGTTTACCTATCTGGAAAACATAATTGCTTGATTTTGCTCCTATTGTGTTCTAACTCCATGTACTATCTTTTTTTACAAATTTCAGTTACAGAATGCGATGTTCATCGGTATCGACTGTTTCCACGATATTGTACATCGGCGGAAGTCGATTGCAGGCTTTGTGTCCAGCATCAATCAAGAATTGACACAGTGAGTGGACTTAGGCCGACGTTGTATAGATCACAGCCAGATGTAGACCCACCAGGAGAGGTGGACCCAACTAGTGTTGGTTGACAAGGTCCATGGACAAGGTGTTCTCCTCCTCTTCTGGCAAAGTTATGCTCCAAAAGCATTTGATGTGGAAGGCTCTGTATCATTTTTCTGTTGCTGCTTACCAGATGATGACAAATATGAAGGCTTAAGAGGACACTCAGGTGTCTGCGCACAGGTCCGGTGGGCAGCCATCTGGCACCATGTGGCTCTCGGGTCGGGCACATGTTGGCCAAGCCACATTCTCCTCTGGAGGCTGGGGGTCCTCTTCCAAGTGCACATACTTGTGGCAGAATCCATTTGTTTTTGTTTGTTTGTTTTTGTAGCCAGAGGACAGAGATCCCCATTTCCTTGCTGGCTGCCAGCTACAGGCCTGTCTCAGCTCCTCGGGTTTCATCCACATTCCTTCTCGAATCCCCTGCTCCCCCAGGTCACACTGAGTTCTTATTCTGCTTCAAATCTCTCTTCGTCTTCTGCCATCAGAGAAAACGGTCTGCTTTTCAAGGGGCTCATGAGATTAGATAAGGTCCATCTGGAAAACCTCCTTAGAAAGACAACCATGCCATAGGACAAAATCACAGGGCAATGTGATAGTCACAGGTTCCGAGCATTAGGAGAGCTGGAATTCTGCCCACCAGAGGCTCTGATGATCAGTGAGTCTCTGCATGGGGACCATGAACACAGCGGGAAGAACTCAGGCCCCACATGGGGAAGACAGACCTAGGAATATAACCAGCAGCCTATAGGTACAGGATCTGGTCTTCATACATCTATATGTAATGGACCTGCCAAAGAAGACATGCTTTCATACCCCATGTTTCTCCTTTGCTCCAGGCACACTTTTGTTGTCTGTGCTTAGAGTAGAATCTGCCTTCAGATGAGTTTACACACTCTTCAGTTTATAGTTTCTTGAGCATTAGGACATGTATGACCATCACAGATCACTGCTATGCTTACTGATGGTTGTGGCCCACGAGGTATAATTCCAGAGTATTCTTTAAGGAGGATCCATCTTTATTATCACAAATGGCATCATTTTTTTCCCAGTCATCTTCTATTTTGATATAGTAACATTGGTTTGCTTTTTGTTTGGGGGGGGGGAGGTAGAAAAGAATGTTGCAGCAACGGGAAGGAAATTAAGCTTTCATTCAGTTCATAGATATTTTTGATCCCTCGCTATATTCAAATGCTGAGAACAGAGCTATGAAAATGTTGCACCAAAAAGCATGATCTCATCTCATGGAATGTACATTCTGGAAAAGAAGCAGGCAGACAAACACATTACATGTCAGGTCATCGTAATACTTTGAAGTAACTAAAATACAGGGGCTAGAAACTGGAGACAAATATTGCTCAGGTAGCTGTCACTGTCCCAAAGCAGATGGCTCCCGCAAAGCAGATTATTATGGATGAGCCATTGTTTAAGACATGAGCCTGGAAGCAGGAATCCCCAGGAACACTGGCTGTTTAATCTGTGGTGTCCACCAGTGGGTGAGACGGCAGTAGTCCTGCACAGTGAAAGTGCACATAATTTGGAGCAACGGTAACGAGTGCTTCCATTCCGAATTCCTGTTTGTGTGCATTCACAATTTTAATAGACGCCTTGGGGTACAGGAAGAGACCAATGCTTCAATCTCTGCAGGGCATCAGAGAATGGATCCTTAACTGGATCCTCGGCTACCCAGAGTGATCCCCCCCCCCCCAGAGGTCCCAGATGAACTCAGAATCAAAATGATGATATTTTCAGTCTTGTTTCTGAAACCGATGGCAGAGTTTTCTCCCAACAGGTGGTTCTCTCAGTGCCTCTTCCAGGAATCGGGGCAGGAGCTTGTGAATGGGCTGAAAGCCTGCTTGGAAGGTCAGTGTCCCATCAAAGCTGGAATGCCTGACTCTATACTGGTAGTTGTCCCCCAGGGGACATTTGGCAATGACTAAAGACACTCTCGGTTGTCACAGCTGGGCTGGAGGTGCTACTGGGGTCTAGTTAGCGGCTAGAGACGAGGCATGCTACAGAACACAGCAACAGCCCTACCACCACCACCACCATGGAGAATTAGCGGGCTCAAAATTCCAGTAGTGGTGCTGGTGGGAAATGCTGGGCTAGCCTGAAGACTTAAAAGCGGTGACAGCGTCCTGGAGGCTACACGGTTGCAGTTGTTACAAATAGCAGGGGTCAGTTGGTTCTGAGTTATGGCTTATTTACCCAAGTTTCTGGTTTCCTTCCAGCCGCCCTGAAGCTCTGGTGTAAACATAACCTGTTTCTGCCACAGGCTATCATTGTGTACCGGGACGGAGTGGGGGACGGTCAGCTTCAAGCGTTGCTGGACCATGAAGTACCACAGATCGAGTCCTCCTTAAAATCTGTGTACCCTGAAGACTCTGGGTATATAAATTGTAAAGCGCAGATGTTGTAAACTCTACAGTTCAGTCTTTGAAACGGATCTGTAACAATTATGACACGTGAATTAAGAGAGAGCATGACACAGAGGGCGTCAGTCGCTGGGTGGGGAGAAGACGGGCGACCCTTCATTCTTGGACTTTGTGCTCCACACCCAAGTCAGAGGACAGAGCAGAACTGGAACATTCCAGATTGCATTCTCCCCGTGGAATCCCTAAGAACCCGTCCTTTTTTTCTAATCTCCCTGTAGGGGGTGTTTGTTAACCTCAGCTATTCATTAAAATGAACGAACACAGCCTGGCGGTGGTTTGTGTTTAGGCAGCTCATTTATTCTGGAGTTGTGTAGGTCCCAGGGCTGGAGATCCCTCTCAGCTGCCTCTTCTGGCCTTCTCTGTTTTGTTGGTAGAGCCTGGTGCCCAGCATAGATATGAGCTGCCGTGACCTTGTGAGGAAGTTCCTCCCCCTAAGATGTGGGTGGCTGTGAATAGAAATGTCTTTTACTGCTTAAGTTGGGCACAGGGAGCTAGGCCATAAAGTTGGGGTGTGAAGGGAACTGCCTTCTGCAGATTCTTAACGGATCCTGGGTGTGTGGTGGTTCAATACTCTGAATGCCTCTGGGACAAGAGTACAGCTGGTGATGCCAGTCCTTATTTTCAAGGGTCAAACTAACTTTCATCGTGGTGAAGAAACGAATAAACACCAGATTTTTTGTGGAGTCTGAAGGAAGACTGCGAAACCCACTTCCAGGAACAGTTATTGATGTGGAGGTGACCAAGAGGCAATGGTAAGCCCTCCCCCCTTTTATTTATTTAAACAAACATTCCCTTTTACTCAAATAGAAATAGAAGGTTTTTTAAAGGTTTGCATGGTTTGGAGTAGAATGGGTTGACCTAAAGATGGTTAAAAATTACATGAACAGATACACATGGGATTGTAGAGGTTTCTGTCTTTCTTTTTCTTCTAGAATTTAAAGTATATACCATAAACATACTGAGATTCTTGGGTTGTTAGGAAGAATCGTAGAACTTCCGGTTAGGCAGAGATTTGTCGATTGGGCAAATGAGAGAATTATGTAGCACCCAGGATGGGAAATGAAATAGGACCTTCATACAAGCCGACAGGGAGAAATGAAGGAAAATAAAGGAAAGACAAACATCGATCAGTCTAGTAGAAGGCAGGAAAGGATTAAAGAAAAAAGCAAGTGGGAAAGGATGATCAATGTAAAGCATAACGTAATAGGTATGAGAAGAAAACCCGTACCTACAAGAAGCTGATGCACCTTGCCATGTCTATCGTTAGGGGGGTTGAATAGATTTCGGTGATTCTTGGGGAGAGGCCTAAAGCGTCCATCCCTGGAACTCTGAATTGCGTTTCCCTGTTGGACCGTATCCAGCGAGCCAATGTCAGGTTTCTGCCTGGAGGCATCAGGGCAGACGCTTCTGTAGAAATCCCGTGAGCGTTATGACTTGTGTCAGCGGCCACACAGCCCTTTATGGACTTGCTTTCCCAAATCATTGCCCTGCAGTTCGGCGGGCTTCTGAATGTAAAGGAAACTCTGTACAATGGGTTCTGTCCGTTTGTGTCATGTCAGATACTAGGTTTGCTAAGTTCTTTTTTTTTTAAAGATTTTATTTATTCATTTGACACAGAGAGACACACAGCGAGAGCAGGAGCGCAAGCAGGGGGAGTGGGAGAGGGAGAAGCAGGCTTCCCGCGGAGCAG